>NC_051177.1:46725476-46790546 GCF_013339695.2 Rhipicephalus sanguineus
AAAAAACATATGTTTTTTTAGTTCCGGAAAAGAAACATGAAATTGTTTTCGGTGGAAAGAAACTAAAACGGAAGCGAAAAACATTTCGTCCGACACCCTGCATCCACCATTGCGATGAATCACTACTGAAAGCTGACCAACCACCACTGAAGCTATAGTGACAGTACTAGAATATGTACCTTACTGTACTCGATCTGAGTCCGCTCTCGATTGTAGGCCGACACTCGAAATTCGCAAGGCCAGAAAAAAAAAAACTTAATCATGGTACTCGAATCTAAGCCAACCCCCCACTTTCGCACATTGTTTTTATAAAAAACATCAGCTTAGATTCGAGTAAATATGGCACATGCATTTCAGATTAAATTAATGGTTGCCTGCCACATTGTATAATGCCCCAACTGCTTTGACACTAATGCAAGGAAGCAGCAGCCAACGAAAATAAATATGAATATTTCAGCCTGCCATACATGGAGAACACGTGAAGCATCCAATGTTCATATGTGAAAGACAACAGTGTTCGAGGAGAGAGCCTGTGCGGATAATAGACGAATTTTGACACAGCAAGCCTGTGATGTACACTTCACTACATAGTCAAAAGTCTGATAAAAACTTGTCAGATGGGGAAGGTACCAGATTAACAGATTAGAACGCGCCTCAAATTTTTTAAAAGTACATAAAATTGATGCTTCCGGGACCACTATGGCCCCATTGCTCACACTAAAAAAAGCATCAGTGGGGCGCCTATGTATAGCCTATGTGCCACAGCGTGCAGGTAGGGCAAATTACCAAATGTACAGCTAGTTCCACATTTTTCCGATTTCATAAAGATTCCATGAGCAAACATGAAGATTACTACTTTGTAGCAGATGAGTGTTTCAGATAACATCGGTGCATGTCTGTGGACCCCTTTAATTTCGCTGAAAAAAAAAAAATATTTTGCTGTATGAGTCCCTAGGCCACGAAACCAATGTTAGTTTTGCGAAAAAAAAAAAAATTTGCCTAAGTCAAAAAATTTGGACGGAAGTCTTCACTCAGCAGAACTGCTTTTCGCGAATTTCCCGAAAATACGATTTTGACGAGATCCTACAAAGAAATTATTGCAGCTGCGAGTCAATTTTTCTTGGCTTACTGTGAGGTAACGTGCATTTATAAAATGTTATGTTGCAGTTCTGTTGCCCATAACTTATGCAAAAGAAGTTGCAAATACGGCACCCATTGCTCAATACTGCTCTAATTTCAGATTTTTTCACTCCGCGTCTATAATACTCGAATTCCCAAATTTCCAGAGATTTGCCACGCATTAGGGTTAACCATTGTGCTAAGTATGATTGCCGAGGATGATGTCAGACGCAAACCATAAATGGCATATGGTAAGAAACGTCTCTAAAAATAAAATACTTCAAAATTCAGTTTAAAAAAAAGGCCATCTTCAATTTTCTTTAAACTCCCCAGAATTAAAGCCAAGCACGTGCTCTAACTTAATCTCTAAAAACATGTTGCATTATTTTTGTTAGATAGGAGTTACAAAGCCACCAAAGTGTCCAAATTGACATCAAGTTCACACACAACCACTTAAAGGGGTGGTGCCATCAAATTTGTGGCTTGTGCATTCTTTGTTGCAAACATTTCTTATTGATCTAGGAAGCATGAGACACACTCCCAATTCATGTATTCTCTCGAAACTATTTCACATCGCCTATTTGTATGAACGACTTTCGGTTTCGGTTTCTGGGCGACAAGTTGGACACCGACATCACCGTGTAGGAAGCTAGAAAAAGTGCACCTACAAAGTTGTGACACATGCAGTGCTGCATTGTCTGCTCTCGCACACAGATGCAAGCAACCGTCCGGACGCCTCCAAAACTTGCTAAAATCCTCCATCATCCGCAGATGGTCGGCGAGCTTTCAACAATGACTGGTAAAACCCGTTTTGTCTACGTAACCCAACAGCAGCACCACATTAGTGAAAAGATGTTGCGTGGAGTTTGCACAAAACTCTCCACAGAATGGTACTGCACTGTTAAACGGAACGTCTCAACAAAGGTGAAAACCACCTAACGTTATGGAAATTGCAAGCAGTATTGAATCCATTGCAAGAGACTCTTGTCTGCTGAGACAGTCATTTCATAACAACTGACCTACCTTCATTTTAGAGACTAAAAACATGAATTCACTTCACAAGTGCAACCAGTACTTGCTGGAAGCAATCCACACTAACCAGCTGCTGAACTCACTGAATATTGGCATGACTCTGCTGCTCACTACCCGAGGCCAGCAAATGCTGCAATGACATTGCTGTGCCTATAGTCGGGTACAACTTTAGAAGACAGGAGAGGCCCCGCCCAGATGACCGAAGCGCAGCAGCCAATTGCCTCCGCGACTAAAGAAATAGTCCCGCTAGGCATGTTAGGCATGTTCTCCGTCGCGGGGTCACCGGCCGTCCGGCTCATGACGTCACCTGAAGTGCGAGCCTATTGGTGGAGGCTCGTATGCATCCGCCTTTGGGGGAAAATGCCGCTGCCTTCTAAAGTTGTACCCACTATAGCTAATGAAGCTGTGATGTTGAGAGGGTTCTTTCAGCTGAGGGTACAGAGTCGTCCACTTCCACCTTGAACACCGCACCGTGCGGCCAGCACTCCGCGGAGCGCCTCTCTTGGTTGCTTGGGTAACTAGCGCGTATGCGCAGTGACAGCTCTAGCGGAGCCTTCGCCGCGTCGTCTGCTAAAGCACGGCAGCTCTGCCGAATTGTACTTGCTTGCGGTGAAGCGAACTTCGCTCTTGCTATGCGCATGCAAATCCAGCATCCGGCATGGTTAGGAGAAGCGAAGCGACTGCAACCTTGTTCCGTCTAGCTTTTGCTGCTAGTGTTTCTTTCATTTCTGGATGCGATCTCACAACCAATAAACCTCGGTCCGTGCATGAGTAAACTTTCACAGCCGCGCTTGAACTCCTACAACTAAGCAACTCGGCTCCTTTGAGCCCAGTAGCCAGAATGTTCCCGCTGCTCACGCAAATGGTTTTTGATCAGCTTCAAAGCTAGGCGCCGCAAAATTGGCGATAAATGCATGGTAAGGTCTGACATAACAGCTTTAAATGTGCGAAAGTTTGGATTGTTACTCGCCTGAAAACAAAGGATGTGAGCAATTTGCCATTTCAGAGAAGTTACATTACATTCAGGTGTTATCAGCACTGCTGCCTTCATGCGCTAGCGAATTTAACTCGCCAATAAGCCGCCCTAATTTGCTACTCATTTGCAACCATGCTTATTCGTACCATTCATGCAGAAAAATGAAGAAGCTTCTAATAGAGTTTTCAGCTGAACTCGTATCACGCAATCAGTTCACCAAGAAGCGCCGCTGACAAATGATTACTTCTGTAAGCAGGCGCTGAATAAAGCTTGACTCCCTTTTTATCGCTAGGTGACCCAAAGCACCGCGTATCGCTTTATATATTTCTTGGCTCAAAACTTTAGCACGAAGCAGAAAGTTTTCCGTGAGCCTTCAATTCACAGCGCAATATTTTTTTATTGTTGACTTTGTGTCGCCAAACTTTCAGCTGATGAAAACAACCGTGTGAGTAGCGGGAATATTCTAACTGTACGGCACAAAGCATCTGAGTAGCTTAGTTGCGGGAGTGCCAGCCCGGCTTGGCGATCTTATGCACGGGCCAAGGTTTATTACTTTTAAGATCGCATGCAGAAAAAGAAAACAGTAGGTAAAAAAGCAGTGCGGAACGAGGCGCAGTCGCTGCGCTTCTCGATTTCCATGAGATTAAGTTACCTTCATCGAAGAGCAAGCGCGATTGGGCGGAGCCGCTGCGCTTTAGCAGACGACGCGGCGAAGGCACCACCTACAGTTGTCACTGCGCTTGCGTGCCCCAGCCGCCCGCGAGAGACGCTCCGCGGAGCGTTGGCTGCACGGTGCGGTGCTCAAGGTGGATGCCTCTGTACATCCAAAGGTGAGACAGCTCTCGAATGAAGACCAACTGCTGCACACGCAAATGGCAATGTACGTTAACAAGGACGCGTAAAAAATCGGTGATCAGCTTTTTGTGAATTAAATGTGTCTTTTCCTAGATGTTATCAAGGCTCTTTACTGTCCTTTTGACTTATCAATTTGTGTAAATGTATTTCATGTAGCATTTCTAAACTAAACCCCCCCAAAAACATGCAGTTCAATGATGGTTCCACGAAAAATGTGATTTCTCTCAAATTACCAGCTTGAAAAATAGCACCCAATTTTTACCCTCTAATTTGAAAAAAATATAAAACAAAAACAAACCACCGTAGTTATGCAATTTGTGTTAGAATGCTTTGGCTTCCTGTGCGACACAATTTGTACAAACCTCACCACCAGACAGGCATAGATGAGACTCTGGCTAAGAACATGTGCAAGGTTGTAACCAAGCTGATCATTGCGCATCATAGCAACAATAAGGCCATCGTCATCACCATGACCAAAAAATAATGAGCCACCGATCAAGACAACAAATGTGTGTGTGTGTACCTTTCATCACATTTACCACCAATCATAACAAGAAACGAGTTCATACATTTGTTCATATTGTGTGTTATGTGCTAGACAGCTTCACTGGTAACCTGCCTTCACAAAATGGAATGGCTCGAAATTTTTATCACAATTTTACGCACCAATTCAGTCATACACACAAACATTGTAAACAGTGGTAGTTTAGCACAATAGCAATAATACACCAGCAAACGAGCAAGGCCTTATCTATAAGAAAGGAACATTGTGCTTATAAAGCCCCTGTTGCTGTGGTTCGTGTTTGTGCACTCAGCATGTATACGCACTGCGCATAAGCACCACGGCTTGACACAGGTTGCCAGTTCCCTTAGTCACAGTGATGGCAAAGCCGCCTCTCAGCAATCACTCCTTTTGCCTTATAAAAAGCATAGAATAAAGTGGGGATGCCTAATAATATAGACTGTAATATCAAGCACGAATTATGGTGCATGTAAAGAACAGAAGACTGTACAGCAATCCGAATGGCTCCTTTGCACAGTATGAAGGCCTGTCCACCAGGCTGCACAACAAACCGGTTTTTGCAACATTGAAACACATTTTAAAAATGCAAATCCTGTTGAAACTGCAAAAAGTGTGCTAGATTCTATCACTATAATTTACGGTCCTTCCATTTCCACTAGGATATGATAGCACGTTCTAGCCAGTTAGTTGTCTGTGTTTCTAACTTAGAATTATTATGTTTAAGCTGTTGCATTAACGTAGACAGAACTTTCAATGGCAAACTTGTAAGGCATATTGGGAAACACCCAATGGCTCTCTATTGATGAATAAAAGGCTTTACAGGGCTCTAAAATTGCAAAGAAGGGAACAAAGCTCCGAACGAGTGTGACTATTGGTGTTGAATCCTTCGTGGAATTTTGTAGTCTGAGGCAACGGCCCGGGCCCGGCCCGGGCCCGCTTTGAGACCGGCCCCGGCCCGTGGTTCCAAGCCCGGGCCCGGCCCGGGCCCGGGGGCTACCCAGCCCGAGCCCGGCACGGGCCCGTCGTTCCAAGCCCGGGCCCGGCCCGGGCCCGGGCGTTCATTACTAAACTAGGGCGCGCTTGTTCATGACCAGGCCCGACCCGGGCCCCTAGAGGATATTAGTTGTTGATGATTATAATGATCTTCGAAAAATCCGGTGTGTACAAAAATGTTGCTTGCCCGCGGTGGGTAGGAGCGGTTTCGCTGTGGACATTCCCGCGGCCACAGACAAAGAAGGGAACAAAGACAACCGTTCCCAGGAATATAAATGAAATTCTTTGTCTATTGTACACTGCTGTATAATATATATATCATATATATATATATCGTTTGAAGGTTTCTAGTCCTCACTGATATAAGTCGTATCACAAAGGTTCATAGCTGGATTTTGTAGATTACCCTGGTAAACTTTTAATTGCTCCAAGAGGTCTTTAACATGTGTGAGCTGTCATGTTACCTAGTTTTTGGCATCTGGGAAAATTCTCACACAATTAGTGGAAAAAAAACCTTGCAATGGACTCGCTTATTTCCCTGCACCATGGGATGCCCACATACTTTTGTTGTTCCCGTTTGTCCTCCCAAAGAATCAAAGTGCTCCGTAGACAAATAGTTTCCAGGAGGTTACCCACAAAATGCATGAACTGTGACACATCCTACATTAGTGGAACGAAAAGTTCAAACAAACAACAAAACACCATAAAAAGTGCCTTGAGAAAGGCAAGACATGCTCAAACACTGGTGGATAATTATTCATTACTAACCAAGCGATTAATTTGGACACCACTGCTCTAATCGCAATGAAGAAAATCTTTATACATCTGATCTCAAATGTGGTATGTGTGCAACTTACTTTAGCTGTACATGTGTTTGACCTACCCAGGATATACACCAGCACCCACTGGCACCTAGGCCATAAATAATCACCCTCTTCGCATTCTTTATTGTGAACAAGGGGCCCATAGTGGTTCTGAAACGTTAATTTTAATTGTTGCCTTTTCAAAAGGCACCTCACATACATGAACCCATTTCGTCGACAGGTTTTCATTCGTCCACTGAAACAGATCGAGATAGCAGTGACTTGTGGGCTTTCATTTATTCAAGGGTAACAAAAGTTACCTAACAACGTCATAGTGAGTTGGTTGTCACTGAGAAGGTGCGGACACTGGCGGTTTTTCTGAATTTGGTATCACCACATACTGATGTTTCAGTCAAACATTTCTTTTCCCATGCCTTGAAAACACTGTCTTACTCTATTAGTGGCCTTCGGTGAGAAAGGCTAGGATGCTTGTGTCACTACCACTGCCATTGTTGATGAACCATTCCACGGACACTGGAATGGTTTATCAAAATTGTCTCTAACATACGAGCCAGCTCATGTGACGGCACATGCAAGCCATGTATTCTCAAATGCCTCTACTAAAAATGGCACCACGTTGCCTCACTCCGCTAAATCTAAATACTGAAAAGCATCCTCACTGTCCATGTATGTCACCGTCTTAAAAGAAAGGGCATTAAATTTCAAGGCCTTGTTTTCCACTGTGTATAATGGCCACATGCAAGATCACTAAAAGGTGTGCACGTGCTTAACGTGCATTGTCACCTTCATTTCGGTATTTTCCTGTATCTCAACATCGTGTGAACGCCTTGTCAATAACAACAGTCAGGTATTTCAGATGAACGCATATACACGGGGAGAAAATTGCTAGGAGCACTTACAACTAAGTTTTAAAATTCGTTAGAATGCGGTGCGGACGGTACGCATCTACATACCGCTTTAATCGGGTCTGTTGGCAGTGCAGGTTTACCGTGCAGCAATACGGATATGCCATATCGTCGTGGTCGGCATGTCAGTATTTTAACCCGCAAGACCTCTACCGCATCACTTTACCGCAAGCAATGAGCAACTAGCGCGGCTAAAAAGTTCTTAAAAAAAGCTGCGTGCCGACCACGACGGTACGGCATTTCCCTCAGCGGCGCGCACCAGTATGTCAGCGTAAACTTACCTCGGCGTTCAGATTCGAACACACGGCAGGCGTTTCAGCGTAGCCGTCAGCTTGCGGTTCAGCAAGCGCGTTTTCTTGATCTGGCGCTCCGCATCGGCGTCTTCAGAGCTGGAGCAACGTGGCAGCACTTTGAAGACGTATACACCACGGGGGCCACATCGTGCTGCAGTTGCAGAACTAACTTCTAAAATATAAAGAAAATACAACCTTCAGTGACTGATGCCAAGCGTCTCACAATTTCAGAATACGTACCCCTATATTGTCGCATATATCTTGAGGGTCCGCGTTGGCACTGCAAACGTCGTTACCACCAACGTACAAAACGACAGTCTACGCGCTGAAAGTGCATCGCAGAGACGGCCTCAGCCATTCGCACAGCGTCAAAACCACCAAAACTAAATGTGCAGGTCTCGACGGATGTTTTCAAGTGAAGGCGACTCCTGCACATGAATTTAACCTGGCTGTCGCCTATCACCGCACCGCGCAAAGAAGGCATAACTCAAACAAGGCCGGCGACTGCGGTGAGGGTACCGAGTAGAACATAGGCAGAGAACACACATAGGCAAGTAAAGGCTGGGGACAAGGCCGAGGAATCGTCGGATCTTTCCCTAGCTACAACAGTACCTGTCTAGGGGCAGGGAGTACCTCCCTATGGTAACGTCAGATCCGGTTTCGCGCCAAACCGGGAGAGCCCCGACTCCGGGGATACGCTTTCGCAAATTGCAAATAAACAATCCGCCATTGCAGACGATGTCGAGGTTGATCGAGCTCTTCTCTGTACTGTAATAAAGGATTCGCGCCGTAGCCAGAAAACGTGTGCAAATACCGCTGCAATAATAATAATAATATAATAATAATAATAATATAATAATAATAATAATAATAATAATAATAATAACAATAATAATCTAAGCATTCATAAAGAAAGAAACGGATCTAAATCGATTCTGACTCTGTCCTCGTGGCTTGAAATGAAACTGCATTGCATTACTGTAATGAATGTAGTGCAGAAACCGCATGCACAAGTATGCATTATCAACACAGGAAGACACAACCAGGTTAAGCTTTGACAATAAGGCTTTATTAAAATGCTGGTTTGGTTCCTCCATAGCTTTGGGAAATCAATGTCATTTAACACCTCTACAATCAGTAATACAATATCTGAAATGAGAAATCATAAGTGAGAAATGGGCAGGTCAGCACATTCACCAATCGAACACTTTGCATTCCAGTCAATTATTAATTACAGCAGCAGTTGTGTCAGATAGAGCAGATGAGACATATGAGTGACTTAAATTTTATATTTAGTGGAAACCTCGGTCCAGTGCCAACATCAACACACAGTACTTTTCATATTTGTTGAGGCATGTGGTCATCATTGGCAATAATAATAATAATTTCTGGGGTTTTACGTGCCAAAACCACGAGGTAGGTAAAGGCACGCTGTAGTCGAGGGCTCCGGAAATTTTGACCATCTGGTGTTCTATAGACCATCTGGTGTTCTTTAACGTGCACTGCCATCGTACGTACACGGGCTTCTACCATTTCGCCTCCATCGAAATGTGACCGCCGCGGCCGAGATCGATCCATGACTTTTGGCTCGGCACTGTTGTGGCCGCCTCCAGCTTTGCAATGCTTTGCACTATGTGCAATGCCCGACTCGTTTCAGTTACTGTTTCAGGTGGGCTCTCATAGTCGTTATTGTCACTGCTTGACAATGTGTTAGCAATGACCACACAGTGAATGTGCTTGCACACTTTGAAGTGTATCAGGTGCGCACACACTGCACATTCATTGCATCTCAAGGGACAGCAAGCAGCATCCCCGACTTTTGTCACTGTATAAGAGTGCCCTTAGTAGACTGAGATGGCACAGTCCACGTGCCGTCTTCGTTAATTTGGCACAACCTGCCCCCCCCCCATTTCAGTGCCAGATCTGTGGTACCTTCAACTGCACTCAACTTCTTGCCCTTGATCATCTGGATTGCCCTCTTCATCAAAAAATGATATGTCAAGTCCATGAGTGCAGAAATTAGTTTATCACACGCTTATTCTTCTTTCCCTCCAGCATGCTGTGCTTCATCGTCCTGTGCATGCTCTCAAGGTGCATGTTGGTGTTGATACCTGCCCTCGTCCTAAAGCAGTAGGCCCGCTCTTGAGGTCTAACTGCATAGTTGTCCTTGAAGTACTTCAGAAAATCCCTCAGTTTTTCTTCCTCAGTGTCAAGGAATGATTGAAGATACTTTTCAAATTCTTGCTGGTCAAGGAACTCTAAAAGGAGTCGCACGTTGTGGTACACGTCTGGCCTCAGTTGTTTTTCTACACACTCATGTATCTTCTTCTGCCAATTCCTATCCACATGCCAGGTGCAGAGAAGTTTCTGCTGAGGGACACCCATAACTGACGACCATGCCTTGTAAAATTGTGAGGCGTCATCAGACATAAATGTCTTAGCAGCCACTTTTTCGTTGATGGCACACTCAAGAGACCTGAAAAAGCTGCCAAGTTTTCCTCATTCATCCTGTTGCAGATGAAATAGGCTATAGGTATACCTTATCCCACTTCATCTAGCACTAGAAGAGTGGTCAGCTCAAACTGTTACCCTGTAGTTCCATGTGTTGAGTCAAGACACACAGTGCCCGTGCCCAATTC
The DNA here is from genome assembly GCF_013339695.2 of Rhipicephalus sanguineus. Classification (NCBI taxonomy): domain Eukaryota; kingdom Metazoa; phylum Arthropoda; class Arachnida; order Ixodida; family Ixodidae; genus Rhipicephalus; species Rhipicephalus sanguineus. Next base: position 46,735,636 of record NC_051177.1, read on the forward strand.
TTCTAACAGCTCTTTTTGTGGCTCTGTCATCAAAGCAAGGGCAAAATCTGTTGCACCAAAAGTACCAGTTGGGTCCACTGCACCTTGTGCCTTATACAGACAGACAAGTGTTTCACCTTTGTCTTACATTGCTTTCACCCACATATCTACACTGACAGCATCATTGGTGTGACACTGTTCAGGAGCAGCAATGTGAAACTGCCGTTTGATGTTATGCAGAGTTATGCGTTCTGCCAAATGTGCTGGCCTCAGCTTACATGCCCCCAACAGATGTTCTTATATTATTCAATATGGTTTTCATGGGCACACCACGCTCCAGGTCCTCTGCTACGTTGGTTAACCCCGTTGGCCTTTTCTTTGTCACTCATCCTCAAGTGCTGAATTTCTGCTTTATGGCCATAATGCTTTCTTTGGTACCTTACATTTATGGTGATATCTTCAGGTGCCGGGCTCTGAGTGTTCTCCTTCTTCGTCACAGTAATAAATGAAAGACATATCTTACCGGACTTGCAGGTACCCTGACTTTTTTCTCGACGATTACCATGACCTTCCTTTGGCCTAGCCACTCCTGATCTATTAGAGTAGTAGTGGCTCCTCGTTTCCCCACTGGCCAGCTTTTTGGGAGCCGTGTGAAGAACAAACCAACAGTTCGCCTCTTCCTGAGCTTTCCATTCACTGAATTCTGTAATACAAATACAACATAGTATCAGAGAGAGACATTAAACCAACGAAAATAGTTCAAAGGCCTTAGACATAGATTACAGGGGCGTAGCCAAGGGGGGGGGGGGGGGGTGGGGAGGTTCAAACCCCCCCCCCCCCGAAATTTTTTTCAATTTTGCTTGCGTATATAGGCACGCACACATACAAACGCACGCACGAACATACATAAAGTATGGTTGAACCCCCCCCCCCCCAAAAAAAAAAAATTTCTGGCTACGGCCCTGACAGATTAATGTCAAATGTTTTATTTTGCTCCCTCACTCTCTCTGCTTCACAAAATAAATTAAGTCCTTCAGTTACCCTTCATCTCATTCAGTGCACTGATATTCTTTCTGAAAAACTTCTGAAGCATAAGTTTTTGACCGAGCTTACGAATGTGCTATCAACGGCAAAAACGACTGGGTGATAAATGTGACATGAGATGAACATGGGTTTTAACAAAAATGGGTCATACAAATGAAGAAACAAAGTATACGGCTTAACAGCGGAGGTCATCAAAAGGTATTAAAAAGGCCTTTAAAAGGTTAAAACTTAAAAAGTAAGAACAATAAAAGTCAACAGGTTTTGCAAAAACACAAAATCTTTCTTCGAGAGCACACGTTTTCCATAGTTTTGTGTGACCTTGCGGAGACCTTGTTGCACAGACTCAAGAAAACCAGTGATGTGCCTCCAAAAAACAGAGATGGGACAAAAACTGCTGTTATCCCATACGTGCACCAAGTGTCACATAGGATTAAGAAGGCTGCAGGGTGCGCAGGAGTCAGTGTAGTGTTTACCGCCCACAACAAACTTTGGAGGCCTGTGCAAGCGTGTAAACGTGAACAGTGAAAGGCCTGACATGCTGAAAGAAGCACACCACGCGGTTTTTGTCTTGCAAATGCGGCATCGTGTATAAGATTCCGCTCTCTTGTGGATGTGTTTACATCGGCCAAACTGGCCAATGTATTAACGATCGCTTGTGTGAACACGCCAACAATTTAAAAGTCTGACGGCAACATGGCCTTACACTGTGCAGCTTGCGGTTGTACCCCCTTTCTTGACCAGGCTGTCATAGCTCGAGAAATATATGATGCATCATGTGCAGAACAGCTCGGACCCAGCTGTGTCAGCATGCCCTCTGTGTCACTCTCGAAGAAAGAGTCTGCGTTTTTGCAAAACTTTTATTGTTGTTCTCACTTTTTAAGTGTTAACCTTTTCAAGGCCATTTTTAATACCTTTTTACAGCCTCCTTTAGCTGCATCATTGTTTCTTCATTTGGATGACCCGCTTTTTGTTAAAACCCATGTTCATCTCATGTCGCATTTATCACACAGCCGTTTTTGCCGTTGATAACGCATTCGATCATGAGCTCGGTCAAAAACTTCTGTATGGTATCAAGGGTTTTTTCGCTTTGTCGCCCTGTTTCCATGGGCACGTTACCGCCTGTAATCTTTAGCGAGAAAAAAAAAGCGTAAGGAAGAAAAAAATTAATTTTTTTTTGACAGTCTTGTTCTGAAGCACTCGATGTTACCACGTGATGAGTGTAGTGCATTAAATGTTAGTTTGAAGTAGCGCTCTATATGTCGTTTTCACTGTCCCTGTCTTGTGCGCTCACCTGTTTCAACACATCATGTATCCACCGGACATATTTGCTCTGCTTTGTTTTTAGAGGGAAAACAAAAAAGCGACGCAAGCGGCAGTACTTTCAGTGTGATCGAGCAAAATTGTGAAAATTAGTGCCTCTGTGCATACTTCTTTTCTTTTTTTTTTCTACGCGACAAGCACATGCGAATTATAACTAGCTGGCACAGTGAATGCACGTGGAAGCGGTCATGTGCTGTACAGCCTCACCACAAAAGATGATAAAAATGCACTGACACTGTCTTTTCCAACAACTATAAACTGAAAACAGGATGGGTACTCACCTTTATCTTTGTGGAACGCCTGCTGCACGTAGTCGGCGGCGAATTTGTGCGCTGCGATGTGGTGCTCCACATATTTTTCCAGTGAAGACAGGCCAACGCCACAAACGTCGCACTTCATCACCGACGACACTTCGTGACACGTGCGCGGAGACAGCGCCGGCGGAGGTGAAGATGACACTAGGACACTAGGACACATAGGGACGAAATTCATCAAGCACGTGACATACTAGGCACTCCGTGGCGACACGGGGAAAAGTCAAAACTAACTTAGGGAAAGAAAGTCTTCAAGTGACGTCACACGTGAGTGACGTAGAAGTGACGTCATCTATTGTTCGCGAGAGAGCCCAGACTCCGGCGAAACGCATGTCCATGGACATGTGTTGTTGCATAACAAGAGCCGACAGGGCGACAGGGCCGCAAACTGACTGCGGATTGTTCTTCGGATAGAGACGCGTCGAAGCCATCGGCAGCCGCACATAGCCACAGCCGCGTGCAAGTTTTTGCAGTCGCCGCTACATGTGTATCATCGTAATGATCTAGAGTACGCGCAAATGCAAAGAAAATGCCTATATACACGGAGGAAGACAGCGCGCTAGCTCCGCACAAAGCTTGCGAAGGAGTTCGGGATGACCTGAAGCGCTGCTTATTGGCCACAGACTGTGTCCAAAAGGTAAGTTTATGTTGGTTTATGCTTGGTCGTAGATTTCTCTAGTTTTCATACTTATTGGGAGTCCTGTCTTTCGAGCTTTGTAATGTATTGCTGTTTTCGTTGTTTTATTTTTACAGGAAAGATTGACGCCAAAGGAATGCTTGCGCACAAACCATCCGTCGATTCCGACGGAGTGTCACAATTTGAAAACTCTCTTCTTCGAATGCAAGCGTTCAATGGTGAGCTTCGCTTCTGCCCATTTAAAAAAAAATATATATATAACAGCACAGTACTGGCTTGACAGTAACTCACTTAATGGCGACTAAACTCTGCACGTGTTTCTTTTTTTTCTTTTTTCCAGCTAGACAACCGACAGAGGTTCCGAGGAAGGAAAGGCTACTGATCGTCACGAATTTCAAGTTGTAGCTTAGGTGAACGACAAGCAATTGTTACGGCGTACGTATTGTAAGAATAAACTTTATTTTGCATTGTAGCCGTCTATTTTCGATGTTGAGTGCTATAATTGCGTGGCATTGATCATACATGTGACGCAGTTAAAATTTCAATAGCTTTGCAATGTACTTGTAAGGGGCTTGGCCTTAAGCAAATGGAGATATTAAACTCTGAGCTGTGAAGTTATTGTACACATTTGTCGACACCTAGATATTGCCACTTGGTTTCGTCGAATTTAAATGGTTTCTTCGAACTTTAAATGTTTGGTTCATTCTCGGGTATACCTACATAGCTTCCCTTTAAAGTTGCAGATATTATTACTTTGTTAGCAATACAGCATGACAGCAGACATCCGTGTTCATCAAAGTTCTTGAGAGTTTGTTGAAAGCTTCACTCTAGAATTTCACTTGCTGTATGAAATCCCCAGATGTTCAAAGTGGTGCCATTCTTTCATTTTGCTGCTGTTCATTTTTACCATTCTCCCTCCTAATGTTTACCTATGTGCAGGTTAATAAAATAATTGGTAGTTTCTTCATGGTACTAACTTTTGATACCAGTGACTCGTGGCAAGAACACCTGATATTGAGACAGCCAGGAAAGCGGGAATTACTAAAAACTTAACATATTTATCCCTACCTTTGATGTTTCTGCAATATTCACTTCACGAGACTTGGGAAATTATAACTAGGACACAGTAAGAGATATTCTTCAATAAGTGCAGCTGGTGCATGTGTGACCTAATGCCTGGCATGTCACTGTGCCCCTTCAAACCAGATTGATGATGCGTGCCATCTCCAGCTCAAACATGGACAGTACACACTCGCACGCGAGATGTATGAATAACAAGCAAAAGCGTACAGAGTAATGGGTGTCTGGAGCATTTGGTTCACATCAGTGTCCCAGAGCACAATCTGTAGGTATACTGAAAAATGCCTAGGTTTTGCTCAAAGCTGTTGCTGTGCTCTTACGAAATCTTGTGCAATTTCGAGAAGCAGGCACATAAATTTCAAGGTAAATTTTAGCACCTATCTTGAGGCTGCGAAGCGTGCACAATCAAAACGTGTAAAGCCTTTGCATTAGATTGCACAATGCCTCACACGAAAACCGGAGTCTCTCACTCGTGTTAGTACTCAGCCAAACATAGCAAATGGCTCTTCAATGTCCAAATATTGTGAGACGGACACCTTTCACTTGCAATGGCTTCCCATTATGCAGCAGAGAAGGTTGTGCGACTGGTATCGGCCACTGAATGCACATTCAGATAAGGGCGGAACGTGGAAACGATCGTGCCATGCATTGGGTGGCGCATCGAAGAACTCTTAGGTGGCCAGAATTAATCACAAGCCCCCTTCTATGGCATTCTGCATGGCCCACTGTGCAGACTCTGGATGTTCCACTTGATAATTCTATTTATTTAATGCCATCTTAAGGCCCGCTGTGCGCTAATCGCGCGCACCGAAGGACCTCAATAAACTTATCCATCCATCTTAAGGACCAGCTGTGGTTTGTAGGACAGGTATAATGCAGAAAAGTGCCGAGACTTCTCTTCAATGAGGGTACTAGTTTCGGCCAGTTGGTAACAATACATGGTCGGGTTACTTGTGTACCACTTAAAAGAATGAGGACACGAAACAGACACAAGCGCAAACTCGCTTTGTGTGGTGTTGCGTCTGTGAATACATGTGCAATATGTCAGGATGTATTTTAAGATACGTCACATATGCATATGTATAAAACCAACATTAGTCACCCCAATAAATAGAGTTGAAAGAGTGCGCTCGTATCGGTTCATTTCGTGTCCTCGTTTTGAAGTGGCACGCAAATAACTTATCTTCAATGCTTAATATCTGAAAAAGGGCTTTTTGTAAATTTGATGACTATTAATTTTACTTACCAAAAAAGCTTATACTAGCACAGCTAGCAAAGCTTTTTTTTGCCTGCAAAGATTTTTGCTCTCCAGCGTGTCTAGTGTAGCAAACATGCCCATTAAGCCTTTTGCACTTGTGTTGGAGATGCCAAATGTTTTCTTGCTGTAGTATGATATAACGCAAAAAAAAGGCTACACTGTCTTTTCTTTGGCAACTCTGCTGCACTGCTTGGAACATTAGGCTAGGTAGCACATATAATTTAACATTTCCAATGGTGTATTGGATCCATGCCTGGAGGCAGCAACATTTAGTCATAATGCCAAAACTGTGCAATGGAAATTGTTAACTGTTTATATGAAGATAAACAAAAACGGTTGCAGCGTGTAGTGGTCTTTATTGAGATCACACAGCAGCAAAATGAAGCCCTCATTGTCACGTGACTAGATTTAAGTTTTGCACGAGATGTAGAAAAAAATCACAACTTGTGCCAGTGGAGCAGGAGTGGCATGGCATGCGTATTCTGTATTCAGCGTGCACACAAGCTGCTTGGCGTGACTCCCGATAAAAATATAAAAGCATCCAAGTCAACAGGCAGTACAACTTGATGGTACAATTTTTTTACAACTGCTTAAAAGATAGACTGCTTACTGTCCTAACACTGTTAAGGAACACTCCAAAGAAAAGACGAAGGCATACACCCGACACATGACCAATAAAATATCTATGTACTGTCGAGAAACAAAGTCAGAAAACTGTGAGAACAGCAGTCATACTGCACAGCTATGCCTTCCAAAAACGGTGGATCTGCATTCATTACATACACATCCTTCTTTATCAGTGAGCATGCTTGTTTGCTCGGTTCACCTATCCGCACGCAGGCATGATGGTGAGTGCTGTCAAAAGTTAAGCAAAAGATGCATGCCACATGGGGAGAAATATGAGTCGACTTCTTTTAAAGGCATCCTGCACAAGCCAACAACCACATGCCTTTTTTTTTTTTTTTACAACCGTCTCTGATGCCAGTTACTTGGGCTGCTAAATAAATAAAATGACCTTACAAACGTTAAAAGATGCTTTGGCACCACAATCGTCCACATGAACATTCAGTAAGCATCGGAATGTCGGAGCAACCTTCGCAAGTGTTCTATAGTGTCATCACTAATGTCAATAGCATCCTTCCCAAATTTGCTCCCTCTGCTCATCAGGCAGTGTTCCTACTGTCAACGTAGAAATCATCAATGCAAGGTGCCTATGCAACAAGCCTAGTCTTGATACTGGTACACTAAATGACGTCCCACCTAACATTTCACTGCAAGGCAGTGCACGCACTCGTCAACAAAACGCGTCACCAAGTGATTTTTATGGAGAACGAAAGCAACACAGGTGGATCATGGCATGCCTAACCCACTCACCACCCATAACCAAGCTATTTCTATGTCGCCAAGAACGTTTGTCCATTGAACACTGATATTTTGTTGGGACATAGAACAGATCTTCATTCCAGCCATCTCAGGTTTGATTCTGTCTGTCAACGTGGTCATCAACATTTCCTATGGTTAGGCAACAACACTGACCAGGGAACGATGAAGCACAGTACTGTAGTGTCTTAAGTTACAAGCAAAGCACATTAGTACACCAGAAGAGACCTTTCAGCAAGGAGTGTCCTTAGCTAGTTACAAGTGTTTGAAAACATATTCACGCTAGTCACAGTTATCATTTGAGTTTCACACCAAAAATTTATAAGTAAAAACAAGGCACTGGTGTCACACTTCTAAAGAAGAAAAAGAAAAAAAAGCCTTGGAGGATACTTAAACTTTGCTTTTACAAGTAGAACACTAATATCAAGCCCCATTTGCATCGCCTTCTCATACGTTAGCTATGCTTCACTTATTGGTGGACACCTCAACTGTGCCGTGAGGGAAGCGAGGCCTTTGAGTGTGACGTTAGACAGGAGTGGAAAGCTTCCACTGCTTGCGGAGTCTGCTAGGAGCAGCAATCACGTCAGCGCTAGGGCATACAGTGCTGGAGCGCGCACTTGCTCACAAGGTCCACCTTTACTTGGCTCGAACCACCAAGCTGTCGTGTCGTGCGGTTCACATTTACGTAAATTTACCCAAATTTTCTTTTCAACTCAATTACTTCACTTTGTTTGCAGGAGTTGTCTTAAAAAATTTAGCGCAAATCCAAGCATTCTTTGCATCCATTGGGATTTTTTGCTCATGGATAACAACACCAGCGAATTTTCTGTGACACGGGGCCTTTAACGCTGTTTCATTGAAATTTACACCCTTCATGGCCTATACTGCCCCCCAAACAGTAATCATCAATCAGCATCCATCTTGCTTACCTAATTTTGTAAAAAAATTGTGCACTCACTCCTTTCATGCCAAGAGTGCTATGTCACGCTGATAACATGCATACTATTTGTGACCTGGAATTACTGTGTGCAAAGTATCAGCGAAAGACAAGTACACTAGGTGACTATTACTGTTTTGGAACAAGCTGCAAACATTTTTAGAGTTTAGATGCACAGCCAGAAAAGCATTTGATCCAGCATGGGAATGATGACTACACAGATTTATCTAAATTTCATCCCTCTGGCATTGCACGACTCTCCGGAAATCAGTTCAGCCTGTACAGTCATGTCGTGTTTGGGATATAGCAATGATAAGCCTCAATTACCTTGAAATTTCTGCCACTTCGTTGTTTTTGGTGTGTTCATAATAAAGGAAAGTCTTTGAAATAGTTACCCATGGATCAGTATCGCACAAACCATCCTGACCTAGTGGCATGTTTTATCAAGTGTGTCAAGATTGCTTGCACATTATAGATTTGATAATAGAATGGAGCTGTCAATGTGAAACATACTACAGCTTTAAAGAAATGTTTGTCCACTAGCATGCTACACACCTGAGCCATTAGAAACAAAATAAGACGATGCACGCTGTTTGCAGAACCAAGCAATATCAAATTTTAGAAAAATATATGAATACGCGTTATTCTCATGGCAACCGAATCAATGCAGTGCCGGTAGACACTGCAAGGGTAATCAACTCAGTGTTTAAGCTTATCTTACATTAGCATTTGTACACCTTCAGCCTTTTCAGGTCACTTATGCAGTGCTTGCTATCAACAAACATTGAGATACACCACCGACTCTTGCTTGCAATGCTTTAAAAAAACAAAAATTCAGTTATGAAGGTCGCTTTTTTACTTTACTTTTGCTATGGAAACACATATGAACAACATAACCAGAATATTCCAAGAAATGAAATGAGAGCTTGACAAGTCAAATCATGCACAAGAATGTGGTCCCAAACTCGCCTCCATTTTGTTTAGTTGAGGTTCGCTTGCAAGTTCATTATTCTCACAAGTGCAGAAATCTCCCATCTTAAGCACTGCTTCCATCTCATGTTATGGGACATACCACATCATGACAGCAGTGCGCCCACTTTTTCTGTCGGCTTCTTGGGAAAAGTTGTGCAGCCATGATCCACACACTCAGAAAGATTGTTTCCTCAAAGTATTCAGATTTTTTGTTGGACCAGACAGCCCTGTAGGCTCACATAGGCTGGTATGCACAACACAGGCTGCTACAGAAAGTACAATGAGAAACCTACAGCTGTGGCCCAACTCATTTAGGTTAAATATGTTTTTAACTGCAAGGCAGTTTCTTTTGTGTCGATGGGGTTCACAATGTTAGAATGCGGACAAGCAAAACTAAATCGCCATTCCCCGATGTTCTTGTGCATGGTTAGACACTCAGCTTTTGCACTTGTTTAGACGGTAATTAAAGCAAAACGTCTAGCAATATCACTTATACAACATTAACTCAATGACAAGATGGAAAACGATGACACACGCTCTTCCTCTGTAAAAAAAGTTCCCTCTCTAATCACACTCCAGCAATTCACAGCCACAACAAAACCAGATGTGTTGGGAACATAGTCTTTAGTTCAGAATGTTTTGCAGGAAAACATGGTAATTTCCTCATTTTTGTTCATTTCGTTTTCATGTTTTCACAGACTCAATGTGGCGGCTTAGCAGCTAAAGTGTGCTGCTAAGCTCAAGGATGTGGGTTTGACTGCCGGCCGCAGCAACTCCATTTCAATGGGGTGACATTAAATAAACACCCATGTACTTAGATTTGGGTGCACATTAAGGAACATTAGGTGATCAAAATCTGGAGTTCCTCCACTATGGCATGCCTCATAACCATATTGGTTTTGACATGTAAAACCACAGAATTTAAGTTTTGGGGGGTGTCAGTTTTTAGGGGAGAGCAAAGGTTTTCACAAGAAACATATGTTGGTGCCTACCCAGGTTGCCAGGCATTAGGGGTGTGCAAACAATGATTTCTGAAACAGAATCGAGTAGTACGAATCGAATAGTGCCAGAAGTGGATCAAATAAGTATCAAATAGAATATTTCACAAAAAGTTTTTGATTAATGTACAGATCATGTCACCACTGATACCAATCAGTTTTCGAATCCTAGTATTAATAGCTTTATAAATTTGTCATGACAATTCAGATCATAAAGTATGTCTGAATAAAAGCACAATGAGAACATTAGGAACAACTAACTAAGCCATTCGATTGCATCTTCACACTCGCAAGTATGTGGGCATTCATTAATGCAAAAGTTTAGAAAGGCAGCCTTGTTCGCATTCATGGCCAAATAAGAAATGCATCCTGTCTGAAAAGCTGGCTGGCGAAAAGCAATAGCAGCTCGAGTGCTTGCAGCAGATTGTGCCACTATTGCGTAAAATTCGTCGCAATGAAGTTTCTATATTTATTCTGATTAGAGAATAATGGATTTGCATCTATAAGCAGATGCCTAAAAGTATGCACTGCCAAATAGTATATCTAGCCAACATTCGATTGCAGATGACTGTGTTTAGCCTACAAATTCCTGCTATTCAGATCAGCAACAAAACATGTCGTTCACTGGGCATGGGCTGAAATTTATTTTTGCTTCAATTTCATGTTTCATGATGTACACTCGACAAGGCAAGGTATCAAGGAAACTATTGGGAAAACATTTGTATTTTTATTTAGTCAATACTATTTTTTCGAGGAGCTAATCAAATAGTTGAATACCTGTTTTGTTATTTCAAGTTCTGGGTATTTGCACACCCCTATTACATGCCCTGCTGAGAAGTCCATGCTGATGTAATATGCAGTCACAAGATGTTGCATTTGATGACCTTATGACGAGAGATATCTGGATCTCAAAAAAACAACAACGAAGCATACTTGTAATGGCTACTGTGGAAAGGCGGCACTGGTTCTCATGTGAGCAGTTTGTATCCCCATTTATGTGTCTTTAAGCAGCAGCAGCAGCAGCAGCAGCAGTGGTGGCTTGTTTTTTTTTCTTCAGCATACGCAGCTAGCCTTTGAACACTACGTTCACTTCTTCTTGGTCTTTGGTGAAGTGGACTGGAACACGCTGGAGGCAGACATGAGATTCTCAATGTATTGTCCCAAGACTTGATTCTCAGACTTGAGCTTCAAGTTCTCCTCCTTCACACTATCCACACGCTGGGAGAGGTCTGCAGAAGAGGAGAGTATAAGAGGGTGTTAGAACAACGAGTCAACTAGGAAACTATCGTGTCCATCCAAACTAAGTCAAAGGGACGGTAACCCCTGTATTCTCATACAGACTTTGACTGGAAGTCCGTCTTTCACTCATCAGAGCTGTGCACAGTGTTGCTGCTCTACTGAATATGACAGCTGCTTTCTCAAGACTTGCTACACATCCCTGAAACACAGTGACCCCTGGTGCCGATGGGTGGCACTACCATAAACTTTCTTAAGTCGAGGTGGAGCGCTGAGTGGATATGGGAGTAAGATTGAACTGTGCTAATAAAGTTGAAATACGGGCTATTGGTTACATGATCTTCGTAGAGTTTGCATTGTCGTGTGTTCTTCTTGTGTCCTTGTTCGCCCAGTGCTATTCTCTATGAAGTCTATGCTGGTATGTTATACTTCTGGCATACAAAGCAAGTCAGTCTTGCCATGAAAGGGGGTTCAACAAGTCAGAAGATATACGATACGGGTTATGTGTACACACCTGCAAAGCTCCTGGAGTAGGGATTAGAAACAAATATGTGAAAACTTTGAAGTGAATGTTACGTCTTATTTTTGGTTCTCGTCTTCTGTGGGTGTACACAAATAACCTTTGTCATAGATTTCCACTAACCCAACCAAACCGGTACCCTAATAAGTCAAACTGTGAAAAAAAATTTTAATTGGTGGCCGCACCACATTGCAGACTGGTGAAGTCACAGACCCTTACAGCATCTCTTTGGAGCTCATCATTAGTTTGTGAATAAAATAGCAGACGGGATTTCAATTAATGTAGGCAAAGATATAATCTGTCAGCCTTTAGGCACAGGCAATGATGATACTGTGCAAAAGCACAAGACAGGCACAATGTCAAAGGGATGTCTTTGGCCCTGTAGCTTGCACATTACCTTTGCTAAAAATTAACTGCAATGGAATTCTGAACCACATAAAAAGCTTCAGGTAACCAGTGTAGGTACAGAGCAGCCTTTGTGCAAATTTTTACAATAAAAACACAAGCGAGTGCATGACTTTATAAAATAAACAATTCAGTGGCAATTTAACTTGAATTACCTACAATTATGTTTCGTTACCTTGAGAGGCAACAGCAAACAACATTACCCAACATTTAGCCAATGCTGCAATAATGAGAATAAATAGTGGCAGGCTTCAGAGCAAGGCTTTAGACAAGCTATGTAGTACTACAACTTTTTTCACTTTGCCCCTCCTAAAGCTCATGTATCAATATCAATGTTTTTGACAGAGAAATTATGGGTGCAGGGGCAGGGCATGAACATCACCGTTACGACTTGCTCGAGATGATGTTTAGAACCAGCAGAACTCCTTCAAGATTTGTACATGGTGCCCGCAGGTTGCTAAAAGTCTCGGAGACAATGTACCAGCACTTGTGTCATATTTGCTGAGCATTTGATGTGTGTCAACTGCTCATTTATAAGCTATATAACATTGCAGTTTGCCTTAAAGCAATCTTAACTTGCTGTTTCTCTGTTAATAATCAATCAAATGATTACAAGTGTTTTGTGAAGGTGCCCTTGTCCGAAAACACTATTTCTCTTTCATGTCCACCTAAGCGCAATTATCGCCAAGGTTGCCCCCTATGTAAGCTGGACGTGTTTCAGTAATATATCAGAAGCCAATGAAATACATGACAAAACAACATAGTGAGCAGAGGGCACATTCTGTAAAAGCTAATCTGCACGTTTCGATTTCCACTCTCGTTTGTTCTGTGTGCCTTACATTCTCTTACATTGAATTCTTCTAGTAAATGCATAGGCTGCTTACATAAACATTTTGGATTATCACTGCATTTTATTTTGCAAGGAGCTTACGTCATGCTATGTGGGGCCTGCGGAGCTCTGCACCATGCAACACCTGTCACCTGCGAGGAATGTCTGCTGATATCCACGTCATCACCTGTGAGATGGTGGAGTGACGTTGTGCATGTTTCGTTCCTAAATCCTGACAACTACCCTATATTGCCGATTATAAGTCGACGTTTTTTCCATAAAATGACCTTCCAAAGTTCGGGGGTCGACCTATAATCGAAGTCGACTAATACGCAGAATCGTAAAGTCGACTTATCTGTGAGGTCCGACGAAAGGTCGTCGACCTCGGATTCCCTGCTATTCGACGCATCGATAACATCAGCCGCCGAGGCAGCGGAGTCGCGGCAACTGCTATCTCCACCGCGCGCACGCCGCTTCTGAAGCCGGACATTTTTGCGATCTGCCACGACGATTGTGAAACTATAGCGAAACCACGCGAGGCGAAACTACGGAGCGCGTTTAAAAATCACTGCCGCGCGGCATTAATTCGAACTGCTTGGGAAACACGGTCTCGAAAGCAGCATTTTATACCTTTGATAGAGGGCGAATGATGTTCTATGAAAAAAAAAAGACGAACTTATCTTGCGATGCACCCTGCAGTTTTGTTTTCATACAACAGAAATGATTTGCTGACAAACCATTGGCGTTCCACAGAAAAGCAAGAGGACCGTGTCCAAAAAAGGGGAGCGCCAGGTTCGCCTGCTGACTACGGGCAACACGCACAACCGTTTCACTGTCATGTTCTGCTGTGCGGCCGACGGGCACAAGCTACCCCAATTTCTTCTGTTCAGAAGGAAAACGATGCTAAAGAAAGAAAAGTCGCCGCCAAAAGTTATCGTGCGGTTGAACGAAAAGGGTTTTTTTAACGATGAAACTGTCCTCGAATGGTTTCGTCTCATGTGGTGCAGGCGCCTGGGTGCACTGCTGAAGCCCCGCAGCGTGCTCATCCTCTACTCCTTCTGCGGCCACATCACAGATCGAGTGAAGAAAGCAGTAGCGGACTCTGGATGTGAGCTGGTCATCATTCCGAGCGGAGTGACACCTATTCTCTAGCCACTCGATGTGGTGCTCAATAAGCCATTCAAAGACCGCATGTGCGCGTTCTACAATGAATGGCTTCAACAAGAAAACCCCAAGACACCGACAGGGAAGCTGAAGTCGTTTCTTTGAGTGAAGTAGCGCAATGGGTCAACGATGACTGGTATGGACTGCCAACCGACATGGTCCGCGCGGCGTTTTCCACATGTGCCATCTCAGTACCACCGCCAACCGTTCAGACGGCGAGCAGCAGCGGCTCAAACCAACGTTACTAGATCAGCTTCAGTTTGAAAGCTGCGCGGCGGCGCGTGTCCCCTTTCCGTCTCCCTCCGCGTGGTGGCGCTAGTCACACGCTCGGCCCTAGCTCGGCCCGACTTCCCGGCAGGTCGAAGCACGTTGCGCGAACCGTTGTTGGTGGTGCTGTGGTGGTGTGCTTTGTTCATGTGCTTTGTTCTTGATTTTCGATTCGTCTGACGTTATAAGTGGCGTTGTATCGTGACCAACAGACATGCCGCGTTGCTTCGTGACCGGCTGCAAAAGCGGTTACGAAGCAACGCGGCATGTGGCCTGAAGCTTTTTGCATCACAGGGGCTATGCGGGTAACGTTGCTGTCAACACTTGACATCATTGAATACTTGTTTGGCCACGGTGCTCACTATATTTTCACAGCGAAGCTTAACCAAGATCCTCCAGAGGTGAGTGCAAAGGCTGTGTTTATTCAAGTTTAATAAAACTGACAGATTTCTTTCACTTTTATCGGCGTCACTTCGGATTAGTGCGCTCATTTGCTGGTGATGAATCACATCCAACAGTCGTCAACTTCACACAAATATTCCGACTTCTGAGTTTGTATACACCGATCAAAACAGCTCTGCGCGGGAGCGTGGAAGGTGCACCAAGTGCTGTGCTTATTAGCGTTCAAGATACTCTGAGAAGGACGAAAAAAGACGGTCGCTTGAATAAGGCCAAGTTGCGTGATCTGATTGAGGCTAGGACGCGTGACTTAACCACAGGGCCAGGGGACTCCCACCAGCACGAAGACAGCGACCACGTTGATTTCAAAGGAGAAGTAGACGAGAGCATCCTGTACTATTTGTCAGGATATGTGATTAATAAATTCATAGGAGACATAAGCTCCACTGAGCCAGTTGTAGACAAAGATGCTTACCTTACTATTTACAGGAGCTTCAAGAAAGGATGTTTGAAACATCCTTCGAGAAAAATGCTGCACTTTGTGAAAGTTGCGAAGCGCGCAGTTTTACATTCTTTGAGGGGGGGGGGTCAAGTTACATCAGACATCTTTTAGGACGAGCTTGATGAGCTGGAGATGGAGAACATCGATCGTCTTGGATGCGTAGAGCGTGAGGCTGCCTTTATATGTCAGGTGCTGAATTTTATTGTAGTTACTAGGATGCACTTCTACGCTAAGGATGTGAATCACTGCCTTGAGAATAGCGAGAAAGTCGTCGTGGCAAATAAAAAGGCCCGTTTGCTGTAGAGAAATGTGTTATCCATGGCCAAGTGGGCACATAAAATTTTGAGTACTTTTACAGAGTAACAAATTACTTTGTTGAATCAAAACACAAGCTCTCTTTCATTCATTCGTCCAGACTCCTGAGCAAGCAACGAATACGCGAAATGAACACGGAGTCTCGTAGCTTACGCAAACACGAGAAACAACATCGAACTGGCCTTAAGCTATGTCGTCAAATAAAGAACTTCACTAAGAGACACCAAACTAACACAAAATTGGCTATTTATGTGTTGAGAAGTGCAGTTTAACTGAACGTCTAACGCGCAAATATAGCTGAATAGCACGTCAGTCCATACCCTCGCATTGCTCTTCGCATTGCCGCAGATGTGTAAGGTGCATTTATCCGCCATCCCTGAGGCCTGTACTTCTATGTAATTGCGGAGGAAATACAAATTCACGTGTTGCAAACGAAACGCACTGCAACGCGCTCGGAGGAGGCGGCCGCAGACAGAGGCAGGCGAACGCGGTTTTAGGGCCGAGAGAGGTGGCAGCGCCACCCCGCGAGAGGAGACGGAAAGGGGACACATTTGCGCGAGCGGCTCGGGCGGAGCTTGCAAACTGAAGCTAATCTAGTAACGTTGGCTCAAACGATGGCAATGACCGTGACTGCATCCTTCTCTCAAGCGATGACGAGTCGTAAGCAATGTTTCAAGGGCAAATAAATGTTTTTTTTGCATCACTCCCTCTTCTGAAAAACTTATTGGCGAGCTATGGCCGCAGCATGAGGCTGTGTTCGGAGTCAACTTTTTTCCCCCTAGAAGGGGTTACAAGTTGGGGGGTCAACTTATAATCAAAGTCGACTTATAATCGGCAATATACGGTACACCATGCTCTTTCAATAATAGCAATATCTGATATCTGAGGTATGTTGTAGGCAGAGGGTACTGTTGCGGGTACTCGAGAAAATCTCCAACTCGTGACTCTCTAGTTTCTCAAATAGTGATGAAAACAACAATGGTGTTGGTGTGTGATTGAGTGGTTGACACACTCTAATGCCCTGAAGCCTATGCTTCCAATGCAGAGCAGCTTGATGGGTGCTATCCGGCTGCTACTGGCTCAATAAACCCAACAACAATATTAAAAGGCATTCTTCAAGAAAATTTTCAGAGCAACTTTCTTATAAGTGTTTCTAAGGTGTTGCCCATTGTCCTGTCACGTCACAAAGAATGTCAGCTCTCACTAAAGGAAAAATTGGTCACTAAATCGAGTGACAAGATAGCCGTAATGGCAACACTTAAGGAGACCTTTTTTGAAATTTAAGACCTCTCAGGGCGGTGGCAAGGAGTCCACTGGATCTATTCTTCATTACCACTCGATTTGAAGAGAACACAGGTATTAATGGTTGTAACCTACCATCAAGTGTGTTTTGTAGTTCCAGTACTTGTGAAATCAGCCTGGCTTTCTCTTCAGCTTCATCAGGGCTCATGTCGGGATCCAGTGCTTTGAACAAGAGTTTCAAATCAGTAAGTACAATGCAAGATGCAGCCGTGGTGAAGCTGCACATATAGCATAAAGTAAGAATTATTTCTAAACGAGGTCACAAGTACATGATTAAAGAGAAATTAAAAGCATTCTCAAAGTCACAGCACAACACTTTTGGGGGCTCTTGTGGTATGTGTGTCGGATAATTATGACTACAGTAAAATCTTGGTGATACGAATCTCATGGTAGCACCAAAAATATTCGTATCATCTGAAATTCGTATCACCAGAAAGCATGGAAAATTAGCATACGACAAAAGAAAGCTGGCGTACATTTTCATTTATTGTTTTTCAGGGCCGCAGAAACGTCAGAAAGAACCCTGAATGATTGTCAGTTAAGTTTTTGGATGTCGGCAATGATACCAGCACTCATAAGTACACGGCCCGTACGCGTGTATTTAATTAATGAACCAGGTGCGTTGTGACCAGTGACAGCAGTAGCCCCTTCCAAATTTTGGTATGCTTTTTTGCATGACACCGGAGTACTGCAGCGAAAGTAACGAAAAAAGCATTTTGATGTGATGGATCAAGGCCACAAAATTACAGAACCACAGTCCTGTGTTATGATGTTGTTATCGCGGAGGTGTTGGGGATGCTTTTTGGAGATTTACGGCCGTGCCCACACAAGTACTACCTCAACGGTCGCGCATGATGACGTTGTGAGGCCTGACTCCTTCGCCAAGACGTCCTCGCCTTCTTTCGGTCCTCGTCCACCTTTCATAGGATGTCTGATGCATGAGGCAGGCACGTGCAAACACAGTACAACGACAGCAGCCCACGTCGACGCGTTAGAAAAAAAAAAGCATGGTGCTAATGTCCTCTGTTTTCTAAACGCGAAGGCACACGGAGGCACATAAGAGCCTCAAAGATTCGCGCACACAATATCGAAGGCCGTGACGCGTCTCTGAAGGTTTATTCTGAGCCGTAAGAAAAGTGTTTTTTTCTTACACCGTGATTGTGACGATTTGGCGGTGCGGCGCATATGCCCACGCTTGCGCTCGCACGCGCTTGGCACGTCTTCCGCGACAGCACTTCTTCGTACCTGGGCGGTAGCGTACGTTCGTATCAAACGTCGCTGGGTGAAAATCGGGTTCGCAACAGCTGTACTCCATTACATTGCAGGCCAATGGGCCTTGGCTGAGACCAATGAAAAATTCGTATCACCCCGAAATTCATATGAGCTGTGATCGTATCACCGAGGTTTCACTGTATAACCACTCGACATGACATCTATACTGTACGTGTGGAACCTGCACTTGTCTTCCGAATGCTAATTATGATGGCTATAACCTTTAGTGTTCTTGCAAGACATCTAGTGGAAGAGAACATACTTTTTAAGAAGTGCAACTGATTAACTCCATTAATGCTCCTTAAAGGGACACTAAAGGCAAATATTAAGTCGACATTGATTGTTGAAATAATGGTTTAGAAATCTCGTAGTGCTACTTTTGTGCCAAAGAAGTGCTTATTTTGAAATAAAATCACTTTTTGGTGGTTCGCATCACGTTAGCGCACTTCAAATCACCCGCCTGAAAGCGATGTTTCTCACGTCACTGCTGCCGTGCCCAACGTTGACCGCCTTTACTGCGCGGTGACGTACACTGCCGCCATGCGCCATTCGGGCATCCGGCAATATCACGTTCATGCGGCATTTTGTCGAACTTCCTGTCAGAGAGACTTTCACGAGCGCGCAAAACACACGTGGCAGTACGTGATACCGGAACTACCACTGAGACGCGACCGCGTGAGTGAAGCAGGGCGCCGGGCGAAGCGCAGTTCGGTGAAAACGGAACCTTTGAACCACGCGCGCCGTTCCCCATGGCATCACCAAAGAGGTTGTTTTTTCCATGAATCAAACAGAAATGAACAAGCAGCATTTTATTACATCTCTTGATGCACGGAAGGTTCTTTTTTTTATTACAGCTACTTTGATTGCGAGTGATTAATTGTAGTTGAACTCTCTCACGTCATCGGGATCATTTCCAAAATGTGCCGCTCGTGGCGCTCATCATGTGATACATTTAGCTTAATTACTCGGTAAGTAGGGCACTGCTGCTAATAATACTGCTGTTTTAGAAGTTGTCATACACTGAGCTTTCACTCTGACATAAATTGTTAATTGCCTTTAGTGTCCCTTTCAGAGCTCACAGAATGTATAAGTACATCTGGATGAAGGTGTAGCTTTCTCATTTTTCTGGGAAAAAAATGTGCGGGGGGGAAGAAGGGAGAGTCAAAGTTTTTCAGAGTGTCAACTTAGCTTTGCACAATACAGGAGTCACTCTACGTAACTTACAGGTTAGCGCTGGACTGCTGCTTCCGTTGGTATATGTGGACGGGATGGACTCTATGCTCTGAGTTCCCATTGCGCTGCCAGCTGAAACAGATGTGTCGCTTTCATCTGCACAAGAGAAATGGTCAGGCTTTGTAGTAGCTGCAAGTAATGTATAGCTGTGTGCAGAACTATACTTTATTTTGAGAAAGCGCATGATTAAGAGGTTGGCCTAATAACAAGGCACCAAAAAGCAAATGATCACACTGTTTACTACTTGAAGTCATGACACAGAAGTATGAAAATAAAGAAGTGAAAAGAAACAGCGTGATACAATAAACTTACTGGCATGTTCCATTGAGTAATAATTGTTGGGATTTAACATCCCAAAACCACAATATTTCCAGGGCTCTGGAAATTTCGACCAGCTTGGGTTCTTTGACGTGTACCTAAATCTGAGTACATTGGCCTCAAGCATGTTTCTCAGAAAATAAAGGGCACACACTCTTAACGACATCTTATATCAGTCATCTCTTGGTGTGGGTTGTCGTCTTAAAAATGTCAGCTGTGTGCAACAACATACAAGGCCTTGACACGTAAGATGATGAGACAGGATTCTACCGGTGATAAATGTGCTTATTTCTGCAGTGTACCACAGTCATCTGGAATGTTGGTGCAATAGGTGCCTGAGAACCGGGAGCCTCTATGTGTGTGTCAGAAATACTCTCACAAACAAAGGTGTCAGAGTTGGAGGCTCTTCTGCCTTAATAGTGTGCTACTGCACTAATGTTTGTGAACTAAATTGTAACTAAGCAACCTAGAAATAGAAACACTGTTAGAGTCATTTTTAAGCACACCACACATTATTACAACCTTGAGAGAAATACCTATGGCCACCATGCTCCTTTTCATAGTTATTAGGCAATGTTGTGGAAGCTATGAAATATGGTTGTAGGAGTTGCACTCTACACGTTTTGCAGTGGAATTGTTCTTGATTTGAGGTGCTTGCGACAGAACAAGCATATATTAAAAGTCAACTCGTATAAATAAAATTACGTCAAATTACAAAGCATTTGCACACATTGGAGCTTCCGGTATGTGAAATACCACGTTTTGGTCGCAAAAGCAAACAGTACGCCGTGGACACTGGTCATTGGAATGCGTCACTCAGCTCACTCAGTGATAAAATAAGATCTGCAATGATTTTCACATAACAATGTCCTATGCTGTGAACAATGAATGACAATGAATGTTACCTTGAATTACACGATGAATTGCGGTACCGTTCCCGCATAAGTGACGCAACATTTTTTTCGGTCGCAAACGCGAACAGTCTCACTGGCCTTTGTAGCGTTGTGTGTTATATATAAAACTTAGTATGACAACAAAAGTGCGTACCAATGTACAACCAAACCAAGTTCTGCATCATATGCAGAAGGATCCAACAAGGGGATATTCGCCCGGCATCCGGCTGAATTGCGCGAGCGGAACTTGGCCGGCAGTGTCTCCTCATTGGCCGGCTGTAGTCACGTGGTTAATGCCGGAATCCTGGGGCAAAAAGCGCTTTGCCGGCACGGGTATTTGCCGAGTGTCATTTTGCGAGCGGCCGTCAAGCGAAGATGCCGGCATTTAGTGAGGGAACAATTATATGCCGGTAGTTTGACTTACCCACGCCGTCGCCACATCCGAAAACGCACGCCGTGACGGCAACAGTTGTCCGGTTCTGGTTTGGCCGGCAGTTTGCTTTTGCGGCCGGCCGTCAAGCGACGAGCGCCGGCCCTTAGCGCACGGGTACTTGCGAGTTTCATTTCGCGAGCGGCCGTCAAGCGAAGAGTGCCAGCATTTAGACCCACGCCGTCGCCACGTCTGAAAACGCACGCCGTGACGGCAACAGAGTTGTCTGTTTGTGGTTTGACCGGCAGTTTGCTTTCGCGAGCGGCCGGCCGTCAAGCGACGAGCGCCGGCACTCAGCGCGGAGACAATCATTTGCCGGTAGTTTTACAGGCAACTGTGACTACTACGACGGCACAGGTCGTCCGGTTGTGGTTTGACCGGCATGCAGTTTGCTTTCGCGAGCGGCAGGCCGTCAAGCGACGAGCGCCGGCACTCAGCGCGGAGACAATTATTTGCCGGTAGTTTTACTTATCCATGGTATAGCGTCCCCTGAAAACATGCTGTGACTACTACGACGGCACAAGTCGTCCGGTTGTGGTTTGACTGGCATTTGCGCTGTTATCGTTTAACTCAGTTAGAACCTGACGGTATATCCTCCACTTAGAATGCCCTGCGAACTTCGCAAGTGTACCGTTGCCTTTCATAGTGCACATTGGAGTGAAAAAAAAAGGGGGGGGGGGGTCGTGTTTCAATTTTTTATTTCTATGTTGCCAAAATAAATGTCATACATTTAGAGGTTACGAAAAATTCTGAAATGCACAATACTCACACGAAAG
The DNA here is from genome assembly GCF_013339695.2 of Rhipicephalus sanguineus. Classification (NCBI taxonomy): domain Eukaryota; kingdom Metazoa; phylum Arthropoda; class Arachnida; order Ixodida; family Ixodidae; genus Rhipicephalus; species Rhipicephalus sanguineus. The sequence continues at coordinate 46,757,416 of NC_051177.1, forward strand.
TTTCATATTTTTGTTCTTTGGCTGCCTCTGATGACATATGGAAGGGCTATGTATGATATCAGCAAAGACGCTACTGAACATCTTGTGCGTTTCTATGAGATGAAAAAGTCCTTGGCCTGGGAATGTCGCTGTAGCCAACATTTCAACAAACGGGCCTGCTTTGTCAGGGCAGCCTTGATGATAACAAGTCCACCTGTCGAAATGTTGGCTCCAGCAACATGCCTTTTCAAGGATTTTTTAAATCTCTGCAAGCTTCCATCTTATCCTGAATTTGTCTTTGAATGTCGACAACGCACTCCTCACTTTGCTTTTTTTTTCTTGTTGCGCGGCACACAAAAAGTAATTTCAGGCGTTATAAAAGGCAACACAAGTCTTAGTTTACACAATTTTAACATGGAAGATATGCACGTAAATATTGTCAAAAGTCACCTGCAGTGGGAACATTGCACAGTTTCTTCTTTGACTACCTCAAATCAGATGGAGGGGTATGATAATGGCAATTAGTAGAGGTCAAACTCTGCACAACAGGTAACGTCAGCTGATATAAAAAAAGTAGCACGTCTCAGTTTTAAACAATTTTAACATGGAAGATATGCACATAAATATTGTCAAAGGTCAAGATATGCACATAAATATTGTCAAAAGTCACCTGCAGTGGGAACATTGCACAGTTTCTTCTTTGACTACCTCAAATCAGATGGAGGGGTATGATAATGGCAATTAGTAGAGGTCAAACTCTACACAACAGGTAACGTCAGCTGATATAAAAAAAGTAGCACGTCTCAGTTTTAAACAATTTTAACATGGAAGATATGCACATAAATATTGTCAAAGGTCAAGATATGCACATAAATATTGTCAAAAGTCACCTGCAGTGGGAACATTGCACAGTTTCTTCTTTGACTACCTCAATCAGATGAAGGGGTATGATAATGGCAATTAGTAGAGGTCAAACTCTACACAAAAGGTGCACGTCTCAGTTTTAAACAATTTTAACATGGAAGATATGCACATAAATATTGTCAAAAGTCACCCGCAGTGGGAACATTGCACAGTTTCTTCTTTGGCTACCTCAAATCAGATGGAGGGGTATGATACCAGTTACAGTGCCAGTCAAACCCTTCATTGTCTCCATGACATTTCTCACTTTTTTTGTTGTTGCATGGTACACAAAAGGTCATTTCAGAAGTTATAGATGGCTTGCACATGATGCCATAGACGCAGCTTCTCAATGAACTGGCACTGCACGATGGTGGCTCTGATGACAAACAAGTTTCTTCTATGTGAAAAGAACATGGCAGGAACATCTCTGTGTGCAAATAACAAAAGTACATGCATGTGATGTTTTGATAACATTAATGTGGCATCGCAAACACCACATCCCCACATGCTGGTGCTCCAACACAGTGCTTTCAATGACATCAATGCAAGCCATCAATAACAAGTAACAAAGTTGTTTGTACAATGTTGACGTGAAAGCCAATGCACAATGTTGACCTATATAATAGTCACACGCTTGGAACATTGCCACAGTTTCTTTTTTGGCTGCCTCTTCAACAATGTGAAAGGTATATGGTACCAGCAGAGACACCAATCACAAAAAATAGAGTCAAACTTCTCAAGCTCTTCGTGACACTGTTCACATTCCCACTGGTGCATTGATATGTTTCACCTTCACTGTGCTCGTTATAGCGAGCCATGCATCACTGCTGAAAAATGGCCTTACAAGGTTGATGTCCATGCACTCATCCAAAACACCACAGTTCAGCAAATCTGGCTTTGTTTCCACATCTTCTTCAAGAATTTTGTCACTGAGGGCACTGATAACACCTAAACAGTTGCGCTCAGAATATTAGCTGGTATCGTAACCGTCGGTGATTTTTTTCCCCTTTATTTCACCATGTTTGTCACCGACGTGACGGGACTACGTCACACTATCTTGACATGTATCGGCAAATAATTGTCTCCGCGCTAGTCGCTTGACGGCCGGCCGCTCGCGAAAGCAAACTGCCGGTCAAACCACAACCGGAGGACTTGTGCCGTCGTAGTAGTCACAGCCTGTTTTCAGGGGAGGCTATACCATGGATAAGTAAAACTACCGGCAAATAATTGTCTCCGCGCTAAGTGCCGGCGCTCGTGGCTTGACGGCCGGCCGCTCGCGAAAGCAAACTGCCGGTCACACCACAACCGGACGACTTGTGCCGTCGTAGTAGTCACAGCTGCCTGTTGATAAGTAAAACTCGCTCGTCGCTTGACGGCCGGCCGCTCGCGAATGCAAACTGCCGGTCAAACCACAACCAGACAACTCTGTTGCTGTCACGGCGTGCGTTTTCAGACGTGGCTACGGCGTTGGCAAGTCAAACTACCGGCATGTAATTGTTCCCGCACTAAATGCCGGCACTATTCGCTTGACGGCCGCTCGCGAAATGAAACTCGCAAATACCCGTGCGTATAGTGCCGGCGCTCGTCGCTTGACGGCCGGCCGCAAAAGCAATTGCCGGCCAAACCAGAACCGGACAACTGTTGCCGTCACGGCGTGCGTTTTCAGATGTGGCGACGGCGTGGGGAAGTCAAACTACCGGCATATATAATTGTTCTCTCACTAAATGCCGGCACTCTTCGCTTGACGGCCGCTCGCGAAATGACACTCGGCAAATACCCGCGCCGGCAAAGCGCTTTTTGCCACAGGATGCCGGCATTAACCACGTGACTACAGCCGGCCAATGAGGAGACACTGCCGGCCAAGTTCCGCTCGCGCAATTCAGCCGGATGCCGGGCGAATATCCACTCCCATCCAACAATGCTGCATCAATGTGTAAAGCGCACTCAGCCGTAACAGCAGTTGCAAAATGTTCTGCCCCGAGTGGTTGTTGGCAGCTGTGACAGTGCCTGAGAAAACTAATATCGTAGCACAGCGCGGGCGCTCTCTTGACGAAGCGCCAGCCTTTAGCTACACGCTAAGATAAAGAAGTTCCAAAGACCGCGCGAGTTAGTTGAACGAAGTCAATATGTGAAGATGAAAAAAAAAAAAGAAAAGAGAAAGAATCTTTGTCAACCTGACAGAAGTGGTTACGAGAAAAGTGCAAACTCAGTTATAAAAAACGGAACTCTAACTGCTCGGTTTTGTTTTGATGACAGCGGTGTGATCGTGCATGTCGTTATTAACTAAACTACATTACAGAAAGCTGGCAGTGTCTTTTTGTTTTTGCTGGTACGAACCATTCCTATCAGCAACGGGAATAGAAAGTGGAGAAATGAAGCGTGGGCTTGACAAGGAAGCACCTGCTCACCGAAAACGACAAAAATCTCCAACGTTTATTACCTTGCGCATCTTCGTCAGCGAGAGGGATGTTGTTCATCTCATCCTCGAACCTGGCGCTGTTCGTAGTGGCAGACATCTGCGCAAAAGAGAAATTTTGAGATGAATCAGGAGCGAACTGAACAACGGTGACATCACCGAGAAGTAACCCGCACTGCGCCTTTCAAAATCGCACACCGAGAGTCAGTGGGAGCGAGTTTCGGCGTCGCCTACGTAGGCCTAGAAGCCGCACAAATACTTTTCCGAAATTACAATGCCCGAGCTTTCGGCGAATGTCGCAGATACATCTGGTAATATGTGTAACGTAAAGATAAAATCTAATCCAAGACGCAGAGCAAACAGGAAAGGTAGCCTTACTTCGCTATCGCGGATCTTGCTGCAGCAGCAGCAGCTGATGAGAGCTCCTCCCAAAACGTGAAACAAACCCGCGCTAGCGCGCATGAGCATGAAATAAGCGATTCATTTGTTCAACGTTATTTTACTCGCACGTATAAAATAACGCTTATACTTAAATATGAAATATTAAATGATACAACACGGACGCGTAAAGTAGCAAGTACGTGGGCATTTGCTCAAACTGCAGTAGTTAGTGGGACTGCGGCTGCGCGCGTAGCTTTAGTGAGAATGACAGTATTTCTCCGAAAAAAAAAAAAATGCTGTAGAATGTAATGTGTAGAATTGGCATACCGATATGCGCTTATCGTCTGAGCGGGTGTTTTGTGCTTACGCTGTGGACTTACTGTTGTAAAATCTTCAATTACCTTAATTAAATTTCCATCGCTCCTCCTTTACGCACGTCGGTGCCATCTAGCACATGTATTGCACTCATCAGCGTGAAAAAATGCCAAATTATGTCAATATGAGCAAGGTTACGAAAGGCGAAAGTTGGTGCAACAGCTTAATTCGCGCTGCGTGCATGGGCGCGCTGACACCAATACATTTTAATAGCGGCGTCCCATTTGACTGACCACAGGGGAATAGATGCGTTCTCATGGACGTGCGTTCGAGTTTTTGTTGCGTCGTTACTAAAAACGCTAGTATCTCAACTTCTGAGGCTCGCGAAATGAGAGGTGCTTAGCCGCTGATTGGCCCTCGACGCCGCCGAAGCGCACGTCCTCCAAAAACGAAACTAGCACAAAAGCCGCGGGCGAACGGAATAGCGCGTCTCGGGTTTTCTCTGGCTGCGCATCCCCAGGAAACTGTTGGTTGGCCGTGCTCTCGGCTGGTTGTTCGCTAGTTCGCTGGCCATCCGTTTGTGCGTGTCCGTGTGTGTATGTGTGTGAGTGCGCGTGTGACTTGTCATGTCGAGGTGTCCATTTGCCAACGGGAAAAAGTTTACCCCCGTGAAACATTACGGTAAGTTTCGACACGTCTCCGTATCTATGGGACCGCTGAAATTTCGTTGGCTGCGCGGCGACTTGGAAGCCGCAGGAATACTTTGCCGTCAGCCAGCGAGCACATTACAGCGAACGTGCGCCACTTAAAAGAAAAAAAAGAACAAACAAAAATTAAGCCTCTCTACCTCTATATTCGGGACACCGAAAGAACTTTGCGATCGCTTGGACGCTTTCCCTGCCGTTCTGGAAAATAGGTGACATCGGTGTTACGAGGTGTGCGGGGGATACCGATGCGTTCCATGTACGGGCCGCCTGGCACGGAAACAACCTGTCGATTTTCTGTCAGGTGTCGGGTGTGAGCTAGCGAGCCCCCCCTCCCCCCTCCCTACCCCCTTTTACTCGGGACGTTCAGACCGGGTGGCTTGTGTGTGGTTACGGTGTTATCTTTTAATTGCTCGGTTTGTTGTTGCACCGGCTGCAAACGGCGTCCGGGCAAAAGCGAACCGTCCCGTCCTGCCGAGAAGGAACGCCTTCGACGCTCGGCGGTTACTTTTTTTTTTTTTCTGTCTCGTACGTAGTTGCGACGACGTCGCCTTGGCTGGCCGCTCGGCTTTTGTGATGGTTGGACGCTTCAGCGAGTCCGGCAAAATAAAAGAAGCGCGCTATCGCAAGCAGTTGTGATGCACGCAGCGAGACATTCCGGCGGGCGCGCGGTCTGTCCGAGCAACGCTTTGGTTTTTTGTTTGGTTTTTTTCGCCGGGATCGGATCCGAAGTGGGGAGAAAACACGCTTCGGAAACTTGTCCTGTACTTCGTGCGCAACATTTTCGTGTTGTTTCTTTCTTCTCGATCTCCGTAGACTAAGTGAGCCTCTTTACTCGCGAGGTGCGGAGGAAAGCAGCGTAGTGTGTGTCGTCGTGTGTACGCGTAGGCACGTTTTTCATCGAGGCATGCGGCGGCCCTGCTGCCTCAGCAGTCGCGAAAGGGCAAAACAACGTCGAACACTCACCGGTCATTCTTGCAGTTGCGCCAACGCGTGTCTACTCGCTTTCAAGCGCGGCAGCAACTTCGGGCAACCAGCGGTTTCTCTAGTTATAGTGTCTCAGAAAGCGGCTCCCCAGAAAGCCACCAAACGCGGCCTGATCAACTGTTCTGTGTGTTTATAAATTACGGAAAAAAATAATACGGAATCGGCGGTTGAGAACACCGCTGTCAATGACGTTCCGAGAGGTGGCATGCGCTTGCGCAAAGTTGAAATCTTGTGTCAAGGCCAGTCACGCGTAAGGGGCGGGGTATCACCGATTGCATAGGTAGGACATTCGTTCGGGCCGAGCAGAGGGGGGCATGTTTTCAGGAAAGTCTTGGCCGCCTGCTTCATCAATATTCAGCCCCGAAAAAAGAAAAACCAACTGCGTCGTCGCTTCGTGGTGCTTAGTGTCGGGCAAGAAGCCCATTGGTAATACAGCTTGATGCTCGCTTGTTTGGTCCTGGTATTTCCGCGTGTGAACGAATCAGCGTTGTTATCTGGCCAGTTCTGCAGGAAGTCGGTTGTCATAAAACAGCTGGCGAGACGAACCACTCAGCGCATATGTGCACCTCCCGCAAGTTTTGCAGAAGATAGCGCCATCTTCTTCTTCGAGGAACACTTCGTTCATGTATGTCATATCGCGAAGATATGTAGCTGCTGGCACAGTATCGGTGCTTGTTTACTGACTAGTGTTGTGACCGACATCTAGAGATAAGAGCCCAGTGGTATGCAAAGCGTCGCGTGGAATTTGGAATCAGTCGCGTGGGAGAGACCAAGCGTCTTTTACGCGACTGAAGTATCGGAATCCTGGTATCAAATTTGCGATACGCAGATATTTCCTTATTTGTATGAAATTTAGTTTACCAGGACACTAGCATTACGTGATCATTCAGTAATCCATATAAGGTTCTCGTAAAGGATCGAACCCTTGACGTACATACATCCTATCAGTGACTTCATTATGCCCAGATTTGTTGGGTCTGGGAAATACTTTATTCACAGGAAAGGGGGCAACTCGTTAGCTTTAGCTGATGCATGCTTGCGTTCCTTTCCGTTTTTGCGGCAATGGAAGTTTATGAGTGATGAGTAAAAGGAAATATTCTGCAGTTCTTTTGTCGTTGCTGCTGACACAAAGAACGTTTCACGCATTGAACCAGGCATAACGCTAGGGGGGGGGGGGCACCTCTTACGTTTCCCTAACTGGCTGTCGCCTCTGCACTGTGGTGACGTGTTCGATTACTGGTCGATTCCGCCATCTTGTCAGTTCTTATTGGCCCAGCGGTTTGCTGCGGTCTCTATGATTTACATGGTCCAGAACAGCGCCGCCCGAGTCCCTGCTGTAGGATGTGCCTGATAATCGGACCATGGCTTGGCACGTTACGCCCCAAGGCTTAATTGCAGGATTTAAGACCCGACCACCATAGTGAATGTCCGATCTCAAGTTTAATGACATCACATGCAGGCGACTTCGAGCAATGCGAGTGTTCCTTTCGCGATGCCTGTAGTTGTCTCAGTAAATGAACTTACTTCAAGAAGTTATCGAACATGGTTTATCTGGAGAACAAAGTGCATCAGAGCATGTGTTAACTGCCCTGTTCCGTGACGTTCCATCGAGACTGGCAATAAGCACAGGTGTTTCGAGCGCGGGTTAATTAACCTTCTAACTGCGGACATAACTACTAACGCGAAAAATACACAAAGGACGAAGTAAAGACGGCGGACAGGACGCAGCGCTACGCCACTGCCGGTGTGTCTTCCATTAGTGCTGCGACCTGTCTGCCGTCTTTACCTCGTCCTTTGTGTGTTTTTCGCGCTAGTAGATATGTCCGCAGTTAATACGGACCAACTAGCCCAACTCGCTTCTCTAATAATTAACCTTCATAACGTACTTCAACCTCACGAGAGAGGTGCTTTTGGGTATGTAGGTGCGTGTGTGTGTGTATATACACGTGTTCTACGAATACTGCAGATTTCGTGGACTTGTTGCCAATGGCAATAAGTGTCTGTTGTCACACGTCCCGATGGCAGCTACCAGAGATTAATAAAAATGAGTGCAAGTCTGTATTACCTTCTGGGGCTTCCCTTTGCCGAAAGTGGTCCGACTCTCCGTTATGAATGTTCGTGCGTGTTTATGTTCCATGTATACAGGGTGTCCCAGCTATCAAGCAGCACGATTTAAAAAAAAGGGAACGGCGTTACGCGAAGCAAACCTACTGCATATTGTTCCTAGCACGCTGGGGTAGCACTGCTATTTTTTTCGTTAATGAGGTTTGAATAATTAGTCATAATTATATTTGTAACTCGAGAAGTACTCACCTAATTCTCAAAATGTCAATGAGGCGTATGTAGGCATGTTCAAATGGCATCTAACTGCGCTACTTTCAACAACGTGCTAATTGCGCGCTCATTTTTTCCGGTTGATCAAGAAAGGCCGCGAAATATGAAAAGTGACACGTGACTAGACTGTTGCGCGTGTCGGGAACCAGCGCCCTCGAACAGGCTCTCTATGAGGTAGCCAGTATCAAGGAAAAAATGCAGAAAGAAAAAAAAAATGCATCGCCCTATCTGCCACTCCCCGGCCTAAGAAACGCACCGCTTGGTTTTAGAGTCAGGCCGTAATCAGAACACCTGCCGCGTTATCAGTGAGAACAGTCGGCCGTGAGATATCGATAACGATTGTGGCGTACTATGGAACGGAATGAATCCCAGCGAAACTGCACGCATATCGTTGGCGCCCGACCTGTACCCTTGCCAAAATGCGGAACTGTCTCTCGCAATGGACAACAGGCAGAGCAGTTGTTTTCAGTAAGCTTAATTGAGGGCGCTGGTTTCCTTTGAGGGTGAGAGCGTAGTCACGTGTTATTTTTCATATTTAGCGGGCTTTCTTTATCAGCCGGAAAAAAATGAGCATGTAATTAGTACGTTGTTAAAAATTGCGCAGTTAGATGTTCTTTGAACATGCCTACATACGCCTCATTGACATTTTGACAATTAGGTGAGTACTTGTCGAGTTACAAATATAGTTATTACTAATTAATTAAACCTCATTAAAGAAAAAAATAGTGGCTACCTGGTGTACACATTATGCAGCAGGTTCGCTTCGCGTAACGCCGTTCCTCTTTTTTTAAATCGTGCTGCGTGATAGCTGGGACGCCCTGTATATACACACACAAAATGTAAGAATTTCGGGGGGGGGGGGGGGGGGGGAAGCAGCAGGGCTGAAACCCCAGACCACAGCCCTAGCTACGCCACTGCCGGTGTGTCTTCCGTATCCTCACAGTACACTTATACGTGGGCTGGGGATTACTCAAGTGGAGATTCCAAGCAACAAATTGATAACAGTTTGATAGTCAATGCTTCAAGAGAACAACTGCCTGATAACGTAAAATCTTTACCAGGCACGAACCAGCAAGGTCACTGACCCCGCATAGTCAAAGCTGTCTGATTTCATGAAACGCCACTGTTTTGACTATGCATGGTCAGTGGCTGAGGTTTCGCGCTGCTAAGCACTGGATCGTAGGTTCGACCCGAGCCGCTGGGTGCGCGCCCCGATAGGCTTGGAAGGCGTTATCTCGTGTGCTTAGGTCACGGTCAAAAAAATAAAACCTAAGAGCTCGGAATTAATAGGCAGTCCCCACACTATGTCGTGCCACATAATGGAATCGCCAAATGAACCGAACGGACTAAAATAGACCTCTAGCAGCCTACGTCACTCACTCCCCGTGCGTCAGGTCACGTGACCTCTCGGCGCACGTGCAACCGCGGGTGGTTGGCAAAACATTCCCGCTGCCGGCTCAGCGTGGTACAGTCGCACGGTGTTTGGCGCACGTTTTTTTTTTCTTTGGAACCTTTTTCTGAATCTTTCGGTTCCAAGATTATTTGTGGTATGTGTCAAAGAACATATAAATGTGTCGTGGACTGTGTGACGAAAAATTTGCCACGCTGCTGGCTGTTTAACTTGGAGAAGTGAACCCACGTGGTGGTTTGTGCAAGGAACAGCGGCATCGTCTTCGAAAATGTGCCGCGTTTACTGTGGCGTGTAGTGTGCGTTGAAAGGCAGCGAAAATACCGGTTCACCTTTGCGGACGTTGAAACTGACAATATTGTGTGGTGTGTGTTGTGTGAATAACGATGCATCTTGTTTGCGAAAACATCGGCACGCGTTGTTTCTAACAGGGCAATTTGCAGTGACCGGTTGTCGACGCAACATCAGGATTGGACATTTTATTTGACGCGATGATCTGCGAGTGCGTACATCTCAGTGTTTGTGCTGCGTGCACAAAAAAAAAAAAACATGAAAGGGCATGGTGTCCGTGCTGAAAGGTGAGACTACGCATGAGCTACCAGCGTGTTTTAGCATTGCGGAACATGCACGTATGGTTTACCGCGGCGAATATCCAGAACCATACGCGTATCGCCTTTTATTGGAGATATACGTCATAATGGAAGCAGTGGAGATTCTTGTTTGTCATATTCTAGTTAACTTATCTTTACGGCTCGATATTTATGAAGTGACATTCCGAGTTTGTGTACCAAGTCTAAAGGAGAGGAGCAAGTATGGAAACACGTTGTAGGCATCAGATACAGCGACGTAACCGCGCAAGAGAATATTTATAATTAAATTATTGGTGTTCAACATCTCTAAACTGCTCAGTGGATTATGAGGAACGCGGTAGGGGATAACTTTTTCACTGGGATTTGTTAACCGAACGCAGGCTAATGCGTGTTTCCTTCGTTTTTTTTTTTTCTTTGATTCATCTCTGATCAGAATTTTGCGCCGTGAGTGAGAATCGAATCCGTGACCTCGCGCACAGTAGCCGCCAATGCTGTACATCGTTTAAAACTGCAGTGCAGATTTCGCGACGAAAATTCATGCCATGCTAATCCATGCCATGCTAATATTTCTCCAAACACCAGTCGCCGTGAAAATGTACAACGTTCGCTTCCGAGGAGCATAAGATTTTTTTATGGCTGTCATCCCCGACGAGCAAATCATATGTTGAACTAACAGAATCGTTCATTACAGGCAGTAACTCTTCCTTCTAACAGCTGTGAGTTCAGAAAACAGCAATTTGCAAAAACTTCTATCGAAGTAAAGCAGACACACGCAGCGCTGCTATGCAGAGAGATCCCGCCGGCGGAACCTTCTTGCCAACCAGCACCTGCTCCGAAGGCGGGACTTGGGGGCGGGACACTGCCAGTGACGTCACACTGTTTGCAAACAGGGAGAGGTCTATAGACCACGCACTCGCCGCCTAGTCTACAGCGGCGCTGGCTAACACTCCCAGGGATTACATGCACAGAAATACCCAACAAAATGGACGGGGAAGCGCCTTCCGTCGTAGCTCAATTCGTAGAGCATCGGACGCGTAATTAGAAGGTTGTGGGTTCGGATCCCACCGACGGAACGAGTGATTTTTCGTCCACTTCAATTTGCGTCACAATTAGTATACTGCAGTTAAACATAAGAATTAACGTCCTCTATGCTTTCCCAGGCCTAATTGTCTGTTCGATTCATTTGATTGTGTCTAACATATAAACGAGTCCCTCGAAAAAATTTCCCCTCTATCGTTCATTCGTAATAGAATCGCGTTGTATGCTGGTACGTAATACGTGTAGGTAAGGGTTTAGTTTTTTTCTCTTATCATTCAATTGGTTTTATTGATCTGACTCAGTGGGCTGTGTCGTTTCGTTGAACAGATTATGAGGATATAATCACAGGGCCATGATTACGTAAGGCAGACATTCAAATAAAAACGAACGGGTTTCTTATCGTACGTTGTCGACTGGCATTCTTGTCAGGGCGCCGTGCTGAACGCCCAGGAACCGTGTTTAGGCTCTTTTCGACCGAGAACATCATTCGCTGGAGCCAACCGCGATTGAAGCCACAGCTACCCTCGTTTGGCCAATCAAGACGCCGATTGTTCGAATGCACCGTGTGTCCGTATTAAGGTATACGCCGTAGGTGCTTCCCTATAGGGATCCCCAAAGGGATGCAGCACGCGTGGTGCGTCTATGCCCGTGGGCGTCCGAGCGTCATCTGCTCCGTTTTTGAAAGCCAAATGACGCTTTGGAGCTTTCCCTTACAAAAATTAATTTAGTCAGTCTATAGACTGTCTAAACCCATTTTTAGAGTGTCTATAAACTGTCTAAATATACTTCTGTAAGGGTTGGTTTCATTGCCATATATATGGTGGCCCGAAGAGCGCGTCGGTGCACCGAGGTTTCGCAACTTTTGCATGTGCATTTTGAGCAGAGTACGAACGGACAGCGGCACGTTGCCATTTTTGTGGGCTACTCGAGGGGGACAGTTTCCAGCGTGCCTGCTTTCCTTTTACTCTACAATTTGTTGCATGCTCTCTCTCTCACTCTCTCGACTCGCCGAAAAATGTAGAATGATTGAGCTGGTTCCTGTTTGTGTGTCTCATTCACAACTCGCATCCTTTCTTTCCGAGCTCTGAGGAGTGGGCTCAGAGAAGAGAGGTTTTCCCCTGTCTTATTCCGAAAGCGTTTGTAAGAAAAAGCAAGCGATATATTTTATTTAAACAATTAACCTAATCCGATATTTCACCATTGACACCTAGTGGGAAGTGATTTATTTATGTTGTACAAGGGGAGGAAGGACATAGCGTCAGGCGCATATCCTAAGCAGAGTTGTACGTAACGCGTTACAGGTAACCGATTACTTGTGATCAATTAATTTCCTTGTAACTTTGTAATATAATCGATTACTTTTCCGGAACTGTAACGTTCTGGGTAATTCAATTACATTTTCTTGTAATTGATTATCGGTAATCAATTGCTTTTTTTTTTCTAAAATCACCTTGTAACCAGTCTTCCACGGCAGTTCTCGTGCAGAAAAATACGCGACCGCTCTGTAGGGACCCCCCGTACTGTCAGACGGGCGGTTCCTACGGAGCCTATTTTTTCACCTTTTCCTTGGCCTTAACCTGCAACGCCTTACCGAGCGCCAGCTACAGCGAAGCTTCATAGAGGGCATGGACACTATATAGCATCGAAGCACTGCGCAACTACGAGGTGGTGCGCAAGGTGTTCCTACGTTATAATTCCACCCTTACTTCCAATGCATGCTTTGAGAGCGTGTTCAGTATAGCAGCTGACCTCTTAACGAGTAAACGTGGAAGAATGAGCCAAGGCAACTTCGAAAAACAACTCCTGTTGAAAGTGAACAAGGTGTAACACCATATCACAGAAGCCACAGTAAGCCTCCCAGACTTCGCTCCAGCCTCCAGCATTCTCACTACCATGCAGGCCACAGTAGTTCGTTGTAGTTTGAGTAAACTTGTGTTATTGTGTTACGGCAATAAAATTTCGAAGGAAAATAACGCAAAGGTAATCGATTACATTTCTATAATTGCTCATTTACTTTTCTGGGGCTGTAATTGATCGCTGTAATCAATTACATTTTAAAGGAAGTACTCGTAATTGTAATCGGTTGCCTATTTTCTGTAACGTGTACAAGTCTGGTTTTAAGGGACGGACAGAAAGGTTGAGCTAGCTCAAGTAACACTAGACAGATGTGGTTGCAGTTGACAAAGAAAAGAACAACACGTTCGTGAGAATCCCTGTAGTTACTGGGATACAGTAGCTGAGATACTGCTCGCAACGTTGGCATACGGTTTACGTTGGGTGTCGTGAAGCTCAAACCGTGGCCCCCGCGATTACTCCGGCGGCGCGCTGCCGGAGCTAATCTCGAAGGCCACACTTCAAAGTTTGGAGTGTAATGTCGTCGTTTGCTTAGCAGAGCTTTAGAGGCGAGCCCGTTAGATGCGATATACTTCGGTATGTCAGATGGAACTGCAACGGCGGCGATTGCCAGCTCGAACTGATAAAGTAAATAAAGTAAGCACGAACTTTAAAGGGACGCTAAAGGCAAATATTATGTCGACGTTGATTGTTGAAGTAGCGGTCCAGAAACCTCGTAGTGCTACTTTTATGCCAAGGAAGTGCTTATTTTGAAATAAAAAGTCACAGTTTCGCCGCAAGGGCGAAGCAATGAATGCGATAGCAAGAAACTAATGCTATACGAAGTGAGGCTCGCCAGTGGATACTCTCAGTTTGAACAGCGCTCCTGTTGCAAAGGTGGCCGAAGCAGCGAAGGAAACTAGCGTGCTTCAAATGTCGAGCTGTGACACTTGATTCGCGCTCATCTTCTGTTTGTTCGTTTAGCGGCGTCCCTTGAGCTCGAGTGACTTTCGTACGCTCCGTAACATGAGCGCGGACATCACGGTGAAAGCGTGAAACATCCGTCTTCCCCTCACCACGAGAAAACCGCGCGAGCAGAGAGCGGAAGGGCAAGGTTCTCCCTGCGGAAAAAGCGAGCGAGCTCGCCGACGACTTTTAAATGCGCCCGTCGCGCTCCTAGCGCCATCTCGCTTGTAATGAAGAAACGCTTATAAGCGCCGGCCGTCTCTGAGTCCGTCCAGCGGTAAAGGGTGCATGACGGCGGCGACGGCGACGACAAAATTCAGCCGAGACTGTCCATATAATTGCTATCGCAATAAAATCACGTTTTAGTGGTCCGCATCGCGTTAGCGCACTTCAAATCACCAGCCTAAAATCCGACTTTAATGCGTCACTGCTGCCGTGCCCAACGTTGCCCGCCTTTACTGCGCGGCCGCCGACACCAGTAGCAGCAGAGCGAAAGTAGTGGGACCCACAGTAGCAACAACGGCCATCGAAGCTTGCCGCACGGAGACGGATGTGGACGGAGAACTTGACATCGAGACATTGGCTCGCGACGCTGGGCTCCAATTCAGCGACTTGAGCCCCGATGAACGCGGTATGCTGCTGAGCGCTCTAGTACCGGCGTCGTTGCATGCGGTATTTTGTCGAACTTTCTGTCAGAGCGACTTTCACGAGCGCGCAAAACACACGCGGCAGTACGCGATCCCGAAATTACCACTGCGACGCGACCGCGTGAGCGAAGCAGGGCGCCGGGCGAAGCGCAGTTCGGCGAAAACGGAACCTTTGAACCACGCGCGCTGTTCCCCATGGCAACGCCACAGAGGTTCTTTTTTCCATGAATCAAACGGAAACGAACAAACAGCATTTTATTACGTCTCTTGATGCACGGAAGGTTCTTTTTTTATTGCTGCTAGTTTGATTACTAGTGATTTATCGTAGGCAGATTCTCATACGTCATCGGGATCGCTTCGAAAATGTCCCACTCGTGGCGCTCACCATGTGATACATTTAGCTTAATTTCTCGGTAAGTAGGGCACCGCTGTTGATAATATTGCCGTTTTAGAAGTTGTCATACATTGAGCTTTCACTCTGACATAAATTGTCATTTGCCTTTAGTGTCCCTTTAACATCCACGCTCCATTGATGTTGCGCGCAGGATAAGCGCAAAGTCCCGAGAAGAAGCGAAGCGCCCGCTGAACTTGGAGCTTTCTTTCTCCTCACTTCTTACCCATATCTTCATCTTCGTATAGCGCGAAAAAAAAAAAATCTCTTCCTCAAATAACTGCGCTTGCACTGACAGCGCCATCTAGGCGGCGTTGGGTTTGCCCACTCTCTCGTGTGTCCGCTCCCATCCTCGTAAACTAAGTCGGGTGGAATAAGTCTTTTTCCGAGGACTTCGATGCGGTGGCTAGAGCGTAACTTCGTGCTGGTCTATGTTTTACGCCTTTTTGCAACCATCGGGATGTTTTTAAGGCCCAGCCTCTTTGAATACTCTGAAGTTCCTAATGTGTTCCTCGTCTGGAGTGCGTGCTTCCCATCTTATATGGCTGTATTTTACTGGGACGGAGACCACAAGTGAGTGAGTGAGCGCTTTGAGGTCGGTGCCGACATACGGACAGCTATAGACTGCAGCGTAGACACACCGGCAAATCGGGTTCTGCGGAATCCCGCAATGTGAAGGATTGGTCATGATGTGATCGTCATCCATCCGTTTGGAGCACAAAAGCCATGCGGAAATGCGTACATTTTCAGAGAAAGAAGAGCAAGAAAAAAAGCTTCATGGTTGACGAAAAATTCGTCATGGTCCAGTATTCGAACCCGGTACCAACGCTAACAAAAATCACAGCATATGCACGAAGTGAATGATGATGAAGTAGCTTGTTCCAGAGGTTATATCCGGTAAACCGTGATTCCTCTGTACATCTGCTCAATCATCATCATATAAAGAAGTGACACGAGAGTTGTCGTGGTGTGATTGTATATACACAATGTTTATAACACAATGTTACAACACAATGTTATATACACAATGTTCATAATTTTCGTATCGATGCACTATATACATAAATTTGCATATTGATGCAGTATATACATTTTGTTCAAGGGATCATTTACGGATCAGAAAAACTCGGGGGAACGTTTTCCTTTTAGTACAACGTGAGAGAGGGCGCGCCGTGAGAGGGGATTCCGGATTATGAATTTCGACCACATGGGTTCTTTAACGTGCCCGTAAATCCAGGTACACGGCTTTCATTGAATCGTTGACAGTGAGTCCTAGCTGGTATCTGAAAGCTTTCTTCAGTTACGACTCTAACGAAACTTTCTCGTTATTAATGAATACGTCTACTGCCATTTCTTTTTCTGGTTGCTTAAACAGGCATTAATTAAGGGTATTCGACGTCTCATTTCGAAAATTCACTCCTTGACGGGATAAGTAGGGCCGACAGTTGGGCGAGTTGATACGGATGCATTATTAAAACACGGCGCTTGTGTTCGTGTGGTGTTTAAACGTCTCTTTCTGGCGCGCTCTTTTCTTAATGCCTTGACAGGACATTGAGATGTCCCTGAATTTATAGCCGCCGCGGTGTTCTAGTGGTGATGGTGCTCGACTGCTGATCGGAAGGTCGTAGGATCGAATCCCTGCCGCGGAGGCCGCATTTCGATGGAGGCAAAATGCTAAAGGCCCGTGTGCTTAGATTTAGGTGCACGTTAAGGAACCCCGGGTGGTCGAAATTTCCGCAGCCATTCACTACGGCGTCTCTCATAATCATATGGTGGTTTTGGAGCGTAAAAAACCAAACAATCTTTATCCCTGAATTTATTTATAGACGTAACTTGTTTTCCTTTTTCAATATGTCCATATCCAATGTGGGGTTTTCACGTTAGTTTTCTAAACGAAAAAAAGAAATTACCGACTCATTTTCTGTAGGTCTCACAACAGGAAACCGCGGCTGCCCAGCCTCGACAGTAATAAGGCAGCTATGTAAGTCGCTCGGGGAATTACTATGTAATTATGGAAAACGTCCACAATAAGGAACTGCACGCGTTCAATTAAGGATAATAGGTTGTGCGGTGAATCGAGCGGTCAAAAGTTTAAAAATAGAATATTCGCTTCGTAATGTTTTTAGACGCGATGCACGTCACTTTAATTACGGTGCTTCGTCTTTTGGCTTCGGATTTGACTGCAACTTGGAAGCCCTTATTGTCGTACGTGCGAAAACCGGTTCTGTAAGTTCAAAGGAACCATGCAAACTGCGTCTATGGCGATTTATTTATTTATTTATTTATTTATTTATTTGTTTGTTTGTTTGTTTGTTTGTTTGTTTGTTTGTTTGTTTGTTTGTAGTGGCACTGCGTGCGCTTTTACGAACGATACAGAGTAACGCGTTTTCGTTGGAATTGCAGCTTGAAGCTATAACGCACATGGGACGCGTCGTGCGCAGTTGCCGTATATAATCGCGTCCAATTCGATGGCGACGCGCATACGATGAGAGCCATAAACCAACCGCCGAAAAACGAGGGCAATTTGATCGCCTTCCCCCGATTTCCGGCTCTTGGCAAATTCACCGGCGCGAGAGGTGCTTGACCTCGAAGCGAAAGTGAGCAAAAAACGACAACGTGTATGCGTACGAAACACGCATGAACTCACAGTTTGAACGTGAAATTTTGGCGTACATTTATTTAGCACGCTCGTAAGTATGTAACCAAATTCGATAAAAGCTTCCATTCATGTTCAACCTCTTCAGATTTAAAAAATGCAGTTACTTTTTCCGCATGTTCATTATTTCATGTTATATAATTCAGAAAACACTTTCTTTTGTTCTTACCACATTGGGCAAGTAACTGCCTCACAAAAATATACAAGTGACGTATGAATCAATAGCAGAAAACACAAGACGCGCAACAATGGAACAATTTTAATGATTGGGTAATATTTTTTACTTTACGATTAGTGCACTAAATTCTATTAAATGCGAAGCATTTCATAGCGAGCCTTTGGTACTAGGAGCGTTTCTATCTATCTATCTTCCCACGTCTGGGTGACCTCGTGATCGCCGTCTTAACATGGTGTAGTCCGAAATTGGCACGGGAGGGTAAGAGGATTTGAAGAATATGACTGTCTGGCCATGACATGAATAACGTTAAAATCCTGTCGAGTACGTCATCAAACCCATTCCTTCAGACACGTGTGGCACATACCCGTTTACCACGGTTCGTGGTGTACGGGCGCCACAGGTGATTGACAGTTTATATCTACCTAGGAACGGCGAGAACATACATTGGTGTTTAATTTCGAGAGCTTTCAGAAAAACCGACGTCGGCAGCTTTAACCGGGCAAATGCAACGATTAAAAATTTTGATCTTAGCAGGAATCGAACCCAAGCATTCTGCGTGGCATTCAGGTTATTCTACCGCAGGGCCACGCCAGGTCTAGAAAGTGTTTTGGAAAAACACCCTACCCTTGCGTAATGTCGGTGCAACGTAAGTTGTGGTTGCTCATTTTATAACAAAGCAATAAACTGGGTGCATATATACGCCTATGATACAGGCTTCATGTCAAGTTAACGTCTTTGGGTCCAGTGTTGGCTGCGCTTTTATAGCAGTCTAATAATCTGATAAACATTACATTTGTATTCCTATGATTCACCAAGCTAAATTCAAGCGTCGCTCGACCCCGGATGAATAGGCAAACGAAAGCCACACACATGATTCACATGATCGCACCGTAAAATGCACTTCGTTTCGATTATACAGACGTATGTGCTCTGACGTGAGTGCTGACGTGACGTCACACCATAAGTTATCCTATAAACGCCAGTGCCTTCGATGTGCCTGGTAAGCGCACGATGTGCACACAACTACTGCAATTGTAAAAAGACGTCGATCCACCTCGTAACGCTTGGCTCAAAGCCCCCCCCCCCTCAAAAAAAAAAAAATGCAGCATAGAACTACTCGCGGGCTGCTTCGCATGTTGCCAATTCCCACAAGGCGTGGGATCTGCTAAATTTTTGTTTTTATCATAATCATGCAGCGGTCACAAAAATGCTTAGAACCGAAATAAATTAATATCTGCTTCTCATGCTGTGTGCTCCAAACATCTGTAGCTTTTTTTTTTTTTAATTTCGAGAGTTTGCCCAACGGCATACATAGTTAAATATACAGATAGAGGCCGGCTTCCGCTATATACATCTGTATACTATTGGCCTCGAGGCCCACCACTGGAAACGCCGGCGCCACCGTCGGCGTGACGTACTTGGCAGGATCACGTGGTCTCCGCGGCCGCGTCGGCTGCTTGTGGCGCACTGCCGCGTGCTCTGAAAACGAGCTTCAAGTCCCACATGCGCTGCGGTCTGTTCAAATTCGGAAGTTTTCTCTCATTTTCTACTAAATTGAAACCATTTTAATAGAGTGGCTGCCTCCATGGGGCTCTACCGCTCGGTGCCGCAGCGCCGCGCTTACGCAAAGGAGCGCAGTGTCAGCCTGCACTGGTAACCGCGGGACAAGAAACAGCGTGAAGCATGGGTTGTAAAGCTCAGAACCGGCAAGTAGCCATCCGCTACGAGTCTTGTGTGCAACAAGCACTTCCGCGACGAAGACTTTTGTTACTGCGTCGGGCCTGCGATGTTCGGTGAGTAGCAGACAGCGCGCACTGAGACGATGGCTCGCGCGCGCTTCCCGCCGGCAAATGATGCTTATCTACCACAGGATGGTAAAAGCGCTACATTTTACCACGTGCGATGCCATCTCAGAACCCTCCAATGCGACCTCTTGATCGTCGGCCCCGTGCTCAGCGTCCACCAAATCGGCTGCAGATGCACAAGTCATTGTTTAGATACGCTGAATTAAAAAACGCACAGGTTCCCTTATGCATTCGTTAAAGATGACTAGAAGGCGAAAGCCAGCTTCTTCTTGTCAGTCGATGTACTGATTCTCCCGCGTTACTGTATTTTCTTTCTTTTCCTAGGCGTCGCATGCTACTACATGCTCGGTCTCGTAGACTGGTTCTCCTTCCACCAGCAATCTCGAAGTGGTGAAGCTTTGGTCTATGAATTTGTTGATCACAGAGAGCGGCAAGTTCCCTGGAATGCAAACGGAACGATAATAAGGAGCATTAAAAAAAATGCGTCGCATTTGCTCACGTTTTGTGTGAGCACCAAACGAAACGAATGCGCTGAATAAAGAAACAGAAGCAGCGGCATTTGCCCGCTCAGAAGACCGATCAATACGCAGTGCGAGACAACTTGTCAAATGACATTGAAACGTACCAGAATTTAGACCGAAAAAAAAAAAAAAACATTGAATCGTCGGGACGGCAGATCACAAAGTTGTCATGCGCACCGAAGCCGCAGTTGTAAGGAAATTGTTTTTGAACTGCTCTGATAGCGTCCGCGCAACAGTAGTTGTTTGTTTCCTCACAAATTCTCATGTTTTGCGGCCTAAAGTTCACAGCGCGGTGCCAAAACGCGCTCGTAGCAAAAGCGAAACCTTCAGTACGAACATGCATGCAGACGCTCATACATGTAGAGGCACCGTCAGTCGTCGCGAAACCCGTGCGATCGCTGGCTTGAGGCTTCTTTCTGTTATTCCCCGTTTGGTTATACAGGCAGTCTACTCTAACGAGATATTTCACATAGTTTGCACTCAGCGAGTGACTACCTTTCACGCAAGAAGCCGGTTCAGGGGTCTCCAACGCGGTGACAGCGTGAAGCGGGTGCTCGGTTTTCTGCAAAGAGACAGCGACTGTAGACTATCTTGTGCTTTCAGTTCGTCGAAAATGATTATCTTGACAGTAAAGAACACAGTTCATTTCGAAAGTACTTACAGAAATGCCCTGCAGGGCTTCCGCGAGGTGTTTTTGTAGAGCGCCGACAGCAAAACCTATGGGGAGCGCGCCGGCGGCATCCTGCCTAGCACGCAATCGAGGCGCGCCCGATAGAGGGCGACTCCGTAACTCCTCGAGGCCA
Organism: Rhipicephalus sanguineus; assembly: GCF_013339695.2. Taxonomy (NCBI): domain Eukaryota; kingdom Metazoa; phylum Arthropoda; class Arachnida; order Ixodida; family Ixodidae; genus Rhipicephalus; species Rhipicephalus sanguineus. Next base: position 46,778,271 of record NC_051177.1, read on the forward strand.
ATAGCTTTCACGCTGCAGAAAGAATGATTCTTCTATCTGTGATAACTACTGATACATCGCAGTGAATGTCTGGCTGGGTGTGCAAGGTTAGCATTTTGAGAACATCAAGTGTTTTTAACTAATGTCGCATTTCATTGCGGAGAGCCACGGATGTGTACACATGCACACTTGCAAAACATCAGTAGGCTACCATTAGTAGGGCATCAAGGCACTGGAATGCGACCGCGGCATCATTGTATATGTGTCGCTTTAGCGTCGACAGAGGCGAAAAATCAGGCGCCTTGTATGTTTTCGAATTCATATTACGGTGTCAACTTACGAGAGAGGAGAAGGAAACAGAAAAAGGAGAAGGCAGGGAGGTTAACCAGAAACACTTCCGGTTGGCTACCCTACACTGGGGGATAGGGGAAGGGGAATAGAAAGACGAGAAATAGAGAGGAGGGAAGAGAGAGAAGAGATGCAGTGCATTCACTAGATCGTGCGGGATTGCACCACAAGTCAGAGGCGTTCGCACAAGCCCGTCGTTCTCAAAAAACACAAGAGTGCTTTCACTGCCTTGTGGGCCGTCAAGAGATGTGGACGGTGCTGTAGTAGCACCTGCACAGAAATTGGCCGATCATCCAGTCGCCGCAGTGCGTTGGACAGTACTTGTCTCTCCGAGGCAAAACGAGGGCAGTGGCACAGCAAGTGTTCGATGTTTTCTTCGGCGCCGCAGACTCAGACTCAACTTACGAGATTGGAAACAATATTAGGAGCTGGCTCGCCAGGTTCTTAAGCTGGGGCTAAGTCCCGCGCCGTAAGCGGAACCTTAGTTCCAGGCGACCGCTACAGGCGCAGCTCGCGCGAAAGAGAAGTCTTCTTCCTCTTGTCCTTTGCCGAGCCTCAATTGATGATGGTAATGCAGGCAAAACCCGATCATCTCCGAGCCAGCTCCTCAATCATCAATCACTTCGTGGATATGGCATGATTTTTTTTAATATATATATATTTTTGGTCTGTCTCCCCTTGCGGGGAAAAACGTGCCAGAACTAAGATGGGACTGCTGATTAATTTTGTCCTCTTCTACCCCCTTGATGTGCACTCAAATCTACGGGCGTGTTTTTACATTTCGTACCTCATAGAAGTGTGGCCGCCGTGGTCGGAAATCGAACCCGCGCCCTCAAGCTTACATTGGAGCGCAACACCTTCTAAGCTACCGCGGCGGCACGAAGAAGAAAGGCAATTGTTCCATGCGCGCGTTTTCAATACGCACGTGGTATTAATCCAATCGAGAATGACGTCAGAAAATTATGGGGTAGGGTATTTGTAGTTTCTAATTCAATTGCTGTTGTGTGTGATAGAGGGAAGTGAAATTTGACAGAAAAACAAATTACTTACTCAAGCAATCCTTGGCAATCCCACTCAGAACCTCCTCATCATTACGCTGCAGGTTGTCGCTGCGGTTTCCAACGAATTACTTACTGCACAAATAAGGGCAAATTCTTTATGCGCTTCAATTAAGAGCTATAATTAAGTCCTCTTGTGATTTCCTTGGCTTCATTAACTGATGATTTTATATAGTTGCATCATAGAATGCAGTAATACGAATCGCTAGACGATGCTGTAATAATAAGCTTTTCGAAACTTTAATTTTGCCAGGTGATAGGGCTTATTAGCGAACAAAGTTATTACGAAATTTTCCTTTATTTCGCATGGCCGAACCGCGATGACATAATGGCGCCAGCGTGATGTCATGGACTTAAGTTGACTTTTTTTTTTGGTTGATTGCCGAGAAATGCCGGGACAAGAGAGGCCGGATCGAGTTTTCATTAGATTGCGAGAACGCTCTGTAATCCTTCTTTATTAACGGTCTAGTTGTGCCCGGTCAGGCGCTGTCGAAATTTTATATAACGTCACTAGGATTCGGGTGAAGGAGGTTCGAAGTGGTCGTTGTCGCCAGTCGCTCGTTCTTCCGTCGTTGCTAGACTACCGAACGCCTTTAATGTAACGGCGATATCGTACGCGTCTTAAAGGCCAACTCCGGCGATTTTTTGGCCATGTCAAAGTAATGGTGCTTTTATGTTCCTGAGACGCTCCTCTTACGGGCCCGATAGCAGAAATACTCGGCAAATTGGAGAATAATTTTAAATAAGCAAAAAAGCGCAACACCGAAACCGAAACCCAACCAAGTGTACTGTCTACGTATGACGTAGACGTTGTTAAGAACGAACCGTAAGTCGTGCAAGGTATGCCGGTCACGCCGGCGCGGAGTATGAAAACTGTGACAGTCGGGACGACCAGCGAAGCGCCGGCCAAAGCAACGCTGTCTGTCGCCTTGTGCACAGCAGACGCTCGCTGTAGCGGCCGAAGCGCCGAAGTTAGCGGTGTCCTCGGCTGCGTCACTTCCGCCGCCTTCCCAATACTGACGTCACAGACGCAATGTTGCCAATAATTGTGGGAAGCCAGGAGGGTGTTTGCAGACAATCTTTAAATTTCATTTGCAAACAATCTGCGCATGTCTCAAGCCTGTAATTTGGCATAAATGACGGAAACGTGCAAAGGAACGTACCCAGCGAATTTCATTGAGATCCATCGACCTCGAAAAATCGCCGGAGTTGGCCTTTAAGTACGCGTACACACGGGGTGGGGAGGCAAGGGAAAGCCGGGGACCGATTGCAGGTCTTTGAGAGAACAACATCATGGCTTCATTTTCATTATTTTTGCACCCAAGGCGGAGCTCATTTTCTTTCGGGCTCGACCAAAGGGAGCAGAAGGGGGGGGGGGGGGGAGGCGGCTCTGCGGTGAGACTCCTCAGCTCCCCCCCCCCCTACAAAGGATCCTGCGCACGCCTGTAACTAAAGTCATTTCTGTTACCGTGCTATCATTATTTGATGTCTCAAAAGCTCTTTCTTGGAAGGTCCGCCTCTCGGCGGTACAGTGGTGCGTTACGGCGCTCCCGATCGCCGCGGCCGGGATCGAATCCGCGACCGGCATTTCGATTTAGGCGGTATGCTGGAGGCCCGTGTACTGCGCGGTATGTCAGTGCACGTTAAAGAACACCGGATGGTCGAAATTTGGGTAGCCCTCCAGTACGACGTGCCTCATAACCATGTCGTGGTTTTCGCACGTAAAACCTGATATTATTGTCTCTTGAAAGGTGCACGAAGGTCAAAAGATGACTGTCGTCCCAATAATACCGTTCGTCTGGCTCGAACGCAGTTGTATCTCCTTTTTCTCCTCACCTTGTCTGCCTCGTTACTCCAGTGAGGGGAAAGCGAACCGCAATGCGGCACCTGCAATAACAATGCCTTCTTTTCTCTCTCTCTTTAAAGAGACGCGTGCACTCTCTTTGGTTGTCATTATACTCCGTTCGAAGAGTCGTAAGGCCCGAAAGAGAGTTAGCGTGTCTCTTCAAGGAGAGTCATAAGTAGCAAGTCAGGACTCATCGAAAAGAGTACCACGTACTCTTCTTTTTTTTTCTTAGAGTGCATTGCAGCGAAGCACAACGAATAGTCTCGTCCCATTAATATATAGCATCATAGCTAGCATTGTATTCCGCACAGAGTAAAGAGGCACACAGAGAAGATGGGGAAGGGTGCTTTCTCTCTCTTCATTCTTTAAAGTACTATCGTCTAATTCGCACATACTCTTACTCGCCAACTCGTACTTAGCGCTTTACAAGGCCAGCAAATGTCCGTAAGTGCGCTACTTGTTAGGTAAATCTTGTAACGTGTAACTTGTATACCTTCAAGGCTAATTTGTAGTGTAGCGCCATTACGCGCTTATTCAAAGGGACACTAAAGGCAAATATTAAGTCGCCGTTGATTGTTGAAATAGCGGTCCAGAAACCTCGTAGTGCTACTTTTGTGCCAAGGAAGTGCTTATTTTGAAATAAAATCTCGTTTTAGTGGTCCGCATCGCGTTAGCGCACTTCAAATCACCCGCCTGAAATCAGTCTTTCACACGTCACTCCTGCCGTGCCCAACGTTGCCCGCCTTTACTGAGCGGCGGCGTGCAATGGCGGCGTGCACCATTCGGGCATCCGGCAACATCACGTGCATGCGGCATTTTGTCGAACTTTCTGTCGCAGAGACTCACGAGCGCGCAAAACACACGCGGCAGTACGCGATACCGAAACTATACCACTGAGACGCGACCGCGTGAGCGAAGCGGGGCGCCGGGCGAAGCGCAGTTCGGCGAAAACGGAACTTTTGAACCACGCGCGCCGTTCCCCATGGCAACGCCAAAGAGGTTCTTTTTTCCATGAATCGAACGGAAACGAACGAACAGCATTTTATTACGTCTTTTGATGCACGGAAGGTTCTTTTTTTATTGCTCCTAGTTTGATTACTAGTGATTTATTGTAGGGAGACTCTCATACGTCATCGGGATCATTTTCCAAATGTGCCGCTCGTGGCGCTCATCGTGTGATATATTTAGCTTAATTTCTCGGTAAGTAGGGCACTGCTGTTGATAATAATGTTGCCGTTTTAGACGTTGTCGTACATTGAGCTTTCGCTCTGACATAAATTGTTATTTGCCTTTAGTGTCCCTTTAAGTTTAGCTTCGTGGGCGTTAAATAACTCTCCCCGCTTTGGCGTGGCGTGTCTCTCATTCATAACATGGTTTTGATGCGCAAAACCACAACGTGCGCGTGTGTGTGGCTTTGTTTCTATCGGAAGGTTTCCTGCGTCCCTAACACTGCATGATTTTAGTGAAGTATGTGGGCGTTATCTTGAGATGTTCGCTAGTATGCGTGATTAAGTTAAAAAGGAGGTCAAGAAGGAGAAAGAAAGGCATCCTGGAAAGTGCACTTTTGTGCGAGCTTGACGTTTCGCAAGATTCGCAGTGTGAAGATGTCTTCAGTTTCAAACGTTGCGCTTACTTTTCAGTGATGTCGCGCGTTGAGCAACATTACAGCCGGAGGTGTGGCGTGCTCTGCGCACTCTTATCCTCCGTGTAATAGTTTAGTCTGGCGTGTAGTTGCGTACGGTGAAGCACTCCTGCAGCTTGAGAGCTTCACCGCGAAATCGGGAGCTATAAAGCTTACAAGCTTGGGCGACGCTGGCGCATTGCTTCGAAGGTAAAATTCGGAGGCGATGCCTGACCTTCAAATTTTGTAAGTGCTGCGCAGCAGCTGGCTAAACCACCCGTTAGAGACTCAGAAATAAATAAAAAAAAAGGTAAGAGAACGGCGAGATATTGTAAAAGAACATTTCACGAAGGGATTTATGGTTGGGAAATATAGTGGTCAGCGGCTAGTATAAAAAGGCGTAGATCAAGCCGTAACTGTAGTAAAGGCGTATTGAGGACCGACTGATAGCGAGGGCAACCGCAGCCGTATAGCCCAGTTTTTATGTCATTGTGCCGCTGAGCCAGAGGACGTGGGTTCGATCCCTGTCCACGGAGGCCGCACCGCGATGTGCGCGAAATGCCGGAACCACCGTGCACTTTAGATATAGGCGCTCAATGAACAACTCCAAGAGGTCAAACAGTATTTCGTGGTTTCCCACAACGGCGAACCTCGGAGTCAGATCGGGGTCTCTGCGCTTAACGCCCTCTGAATTTAGGTACTTAAGTCTAGTTACATATCAGTAGAACTGGGAAAAGAAGGGTTTGAAAGAGGGGGGTTGCCTGGTTCTCCGAAAGGAGGAGACCCGCGACGGGGAACTTAATTAAATGTGGTCACGAACTATATAGTAAGCGAAATCAGAGCAAGTAAGCATTTCCCTCCCCTTAATTTCTGGTTTCTGGTACTCGAGAGGAGGAGCAAGAAAGCGTCACTAAAACGAGTGAAGTGTGATCGCTTTTAGAAAAAGCGAAATAAATTGTGTTTCACGTATATCACGAAAAAGGGAGGAAGTACACGCGATCGGGCTGCATCTAGAATTCAGTCGGTTTGTGTGTTTCAACTCTGAGTCGAGTTGCGTGAACGAACGTACGGAGCACATTTGATGTTTTTCGTAAAACAGATCAGTGAATACACAAATAAATGCGACTTTCTGCATACTGTGTCAAGCCATAGCGTTTTAGATTTAGTAGATTACAGCTCCCGTTAGGTGGCAATAACTGTACTACGGCTTTTGTAAGACCTTGAATTTGAGGCAACGGGCTCAGGTTTACTTGCTGCAGTGATGTCAGCATTTTCGGAAATCTCGTCTCCCGTAAACACTTTTTTTTTCCTTCTTTTTGTTGCCGATGGCGAGTGCGCATTGAGAGTCGCGCTGCCCTGCAGGACTGCTGGGATTGCGGAACAACTTAAATGTGCTCGACCGAGCCTCGCAAAATCTTAAATGTATACCGCAGTGCGCTTGCGTCATGTGGCTATATAGCATTGCTTTGTTATAGTGGTGTGCTTTTGTGTGTGTAGAGACGTGCATGCGTTGCAGTTCTCCTGTCACAGCTGGGGCTTGGAACTTTGATTTCGCCATCGAATGTTTCGTGTGCTGGTAAATCTCAAAAAAAAAAAAGAAATTTGTTCCCAGTGAGCCTTGTCGGAGTCAATATTTACAACCTCAAACACATGGACCCTTCGCCTCTGATACTGGTTTTCTTTCTTTCTTTCTTTCTTTCTTTCTTTCTTTCTTTCTTTCTTTCTTTCTTTCTTTCTTTCTTTCTTTCTTTCTTTCTTTCTTTCTTTCTTTCTTTCTTTCTTTATTTTCTTTCTTTCTTTCTTCTTTTCTTTCTTTCTTTCTTTCTTTCTTTCTTTCTTTCTTTCTTTCTTTCTTTCTTTCTTTCTTTCTTTCTTTCTTTCTTTCTTTCTTTCTTTCTTTCTGTCGCTATGCCTATAGGCACAATAACCCTCGTGGTTTTGGACATGCCACCCGCATGCGAACGAAACCGACATGTTTATCGCGGGCAAATTTAGCCGTAAATCCCTTTGAAATGTCTATGCCATGGCGTTTCGTTCGACCATATCATCGCTTCTTTGCCCGAACATTCAGTATTCTCGAACGAGCCCGTATTTGCCAACGTGTTAGTTTTCCTAAGAATTACAGTAACAGCAGTGTTTGCGTGTGTGCGAGCGCAGAAAAGGGTGACGATGTGTTGTATCGGTAATACGTGACGTACATAGTGCAACTTGTTTTCGCCGCTGTCGTCCATCGATGACAACGAAAAAATAATAATAACGTACGTGTATTCACTTTCGGGTGAATGTAACACTTTGTGCTTGCCTCTTGCGGGTTTATGTCACTTCGAAATTGCCAGTGTACCGCTGTACCGACGATCACATTGCTGAATGAATGGCATCATGTTTGACGGCGTATTGTACGTTCCTCATTTCATAACCAGGGATGAAAGAGCGCAGTAACTTGCGCGTGTGCTTTTAGCCGAGGACGAAGTTTTTCTTTTGAAGAAACGTGGCATAAACTGATTGCATGATACGCTCCTTAATAACGGTGACCAACTTTCGGAAATGCACGATGCATCATCTGTACGCATGCATGCCATAACTTCCTTTGAATGCAGTCTGCTGCGCGCTTTGCGGAATTTTTAAATCTGCTACACTTGTTCACAGCGTATAAATATTCACTATCGAAGTAGGTGCTAGAGGGTAAGGTGGGGCAAAACGCGACAAAAATGTGAAAATAGTGAATATCATTTTTTATATCACTCGTTACCATAAAATGTCAGCACAGGCACTTTCTTTTGGGTACAAGGTATGTGCTACATAAATATGGCCATGCTGCGACTGTTCAAAATATTTTAAAAAGAAACGAAAAATGCACCACATGTCTCATTTTGACCCAACCTGCGGGGCAAGACGAAACGCTGCGTGAGGCAAAATGAGACAGCGTGAAAAAATTTTATCCTTTCAGCTGTTCAGTAGAAGCACTTCAGTAGAAGCACTTCAAATTCACTCCGTGGGCCGCCACGCAGTCTTCATGTACCCAGTCTTTGCACTCCACGCATTGAATCCACACAGAACCCTGCGCTGTGCTGCTCCGAAACTCCTGAAAAGCATTCAGTGCTTTTTTCATCTCGTTTTCCTCCCAGGAAACTCTAGATGATATTCCCTTGTACGTCCGCACCATCCTTAACAAAAAAATATCACATATAATGAGCGTAAATAAATGGTTCACTTAATAAGACACTCTCTAAGGCAGTTTAATGCCTTTTTGTCGCGTTTTGCCCCTCTCACATGCCCGATTTCACAAAAATTTATCCTTTGGCCCACGGCACCAAATGAACTAACCTTTTGGTGGCATGTAGCTAGTAGTATAAAGTAACAAAATAAATACTTACATTGTTGTACTGATGCCGCAGTAGCTTCATGCACGGATCCGGAAATTTGGCCGAGCAGAATTTCGCCCCTTTTACGTCCCAGAACAGCGACATCATTATGAGAGACGCCGTAGTGGAGGGCTCCGGAAATTTCGACCACCGGGGGTTCGTGTGCACCTAAATCCGAGCACACAGGCCTCCATCGAAATGCGGCCGCCGCGGCCGGGATTCGATCCCGCGACCTTCGAGTCAGCACTCAAGCACCATAGCCACTGAACCACTACGGCGAGTCTGACGTAGGTGCTGTGTTTTTACTGCGGCAAAAAGTCCAGCCAGCGCCGTCAGACTAGGCCTCGGAATGAACAATATGCGAGATGTCGCTCCTAAGCTCTCGCACTGGCTCTCTCTGACGTCATAGGTTTTTAGGGCGTGGCGAATAGGTAGACATGATCAATTGCTTATCTGTAAAGGAATACTAAACTGAATTTTAAAGGAACAAAGGACGGAACATATGGCTAATTTCGGCAACCTTTGCTGCTCAAAAAACTGCTGCCGAATCGGTGCTGAAGTTTCGACGAGCCAATAAAAAATTCGGCGGCACATGTTGCACTCTGTAACACTTGAAGGCGAAAACCTGCTGCACAGTTGGTAACGCATTAAATTATGCAATTGGAGGCCAGACTTTTCGCAAGGCCTAACGAGCCGCAGCGTGAGTGACTCGCATTAGATTACCTCGGCGTTCTCAGTGGATTGCACTGTTCCTCTCCTCCTCCCCCCTCCCCCCCACCCCGACGCTGTCTGCACCTCGCATCGTGTTGCACTGCCTCCGAGATCGGCCCACCTATGACCAAGCTACGATGGAGTGCGACGTCGTCATCACGTCACGTCAAAAATTTCTATCTGTGACGTCATTATGACTTGAAATGGTGACGTCATAGCATGACGGTGACGTCGCAACATGACATAGCGCCCGTCCTGTCTATGTCTTCCTTTGTGCTCCTACGTGGTCGTGGTTTTGGCGCCAAGTTTACTGTTGGCACAAAATCGCAACATGCAACATGACGTCATCAGGGACGTAGGTCACGTGGGTTTTGTACCACTTCATTTGCGTGCCTTGTTTCGCTCAAGGGGCCCCTCAGCGAGACACTTAAGGCTTTCGCCTTCGAGAAAAGAGAGAGAGAGAAAGGGAGGTGATGCGCTCGCTTGTTCCCTCCAAAGGTGTTGCGGTGGAGACTGGGTATTCAGTGCAGCACTCTGTACTCTCCATTTGTTTGTGTTTTTGCTCGAGTCTATCGTAAATAGATTCACGTTCGGGTGAGCCGCGTCGAGGCGAGTGAATGTTTCCCACAGAGAATACTTTTGAAAAGCCTGCGATGTTTCTTTCGTTGTCCGCTTCGTCCATGAACCCTAAGCGCAGCCGAGCCGTTCGTTAATCTAACGAGACGTGTAATGCGCTTGGTTGGCGTCCATGGACGGTGCACTGCCCGCACTGATCGCGTGCAAACGTTCGATACAATCCTGGCGTGCCGTGTGCATGTGTATATGACCATGTGAAAAGCGACTGCTGTCACTTTCCATAGCATTACGCAAGCACTCGCTGCTGCCGGTTTGCATAACAGTTTCCAACGGGAGCTGATTTTTACAAGCCGCCTTTTATTAGTCGCATGTCGATCGATGCGACATTGTAGAGGTAATCTTCAGAAGGGTGTCCTGCTGGCCGAGTTTGTACTATACCATCACTAAACGCAGCGCAGAAAACACGGACACAGACACACGGACATTCACGGACACAGAAAACACGGACACAGGTAATCGTTGTCAGTGGGTGTTTGGTCTTGCGGTACGTGCATAAAAATGCTGTATGGTGTGCACATATTCTGTTCTGGTTGTTTCTGTTGTCGTTGTTCTCGTCGTCGTCTCAGCTGCAGCTGAAGACCGAGCGTGGGTAGTTTTAAGAAAGTTTACTGGACCGTAATTTCCTAAATGCGAAACAACAACGACGACGGTGCCTATACAGTGACGACGCCGGCGAGGAAACACGTGGCGTCGCACTGCCGTATTTGCCCTACGTGGTGTTTGTTCCTTACATCCAAAAATTAGAACTTTCACCGACATGTGGTCTTCTGTCGAAAGCCTATTTACCTCAGAATCAACGAAAACGTCAAGTTGATCGAAAGCACTTCATTCTTCGATATATCTGAGGGAACCAAACAAAAGGATGCTTCGCCACTACACCCCGTTTCAGACATCAGGTGTAACGCTGTTAAAGCTGTGTGCAAGAAGTTCGGTGTGCAAGATGTGTAACTACGCGTGTCTCGTGGTCGGCCTTTTTTTGTTATAAGTGCTCTTTCGAGCCGAACACAACAAGCCTGAGCGCGAAACGTCGCGACCGCCCACAAATAAAATCGAAAGCAACGGAACGCAAAGTAATGTGGAACATATTGATAGCCATGTGACGGAGTTTGTTTCTAGGACACAAGGCATATCTTCGTGTATTACTCAGTCTAAGAAAGAAAAAAATGAATCATATTCTTTTCTTGATTAATTTATTTCTACAATGCATTGCATAATTGCCATATGGCGCTGGAACAAAATGCGAAATGACGCCTGATTATAGGATCCCAGCGCCATAGGTATACACTAGAAGCACAACCACAGAAATGAAGTTAATTATAAAACGATAGCAATACAAAATGAACGGCATGCAGCAGCTTGCATACCGAGTATGATGTAATGATACTTCGTAATACTTGATATTTGCAAGTATTCCAAGTATCGTCACATGATACTTGGAATGTCAAATATCATGTAATGATACAAGATAATGAAGCACAACTTTACAAAACATATAAAACTGATTGTAGGCGGTAAAACCTTGAACTATCTGTTGGTGCGAAGGCAGTTACTGCAAGAAGTCTCGCTAGCATCTACAGTGTCGCATCTGATGTATGAAACGGAGTATGGCTCTCCCAAAATCACACACATGCAAAAAAGCGAAAAGGGGAGTGGAGGGTTGCCGAGGGGAATACGCACAACAATGATAGCAATAACGCTTTATTAATCTTAAGCAATGTTTACCGTTAGTTGTTGGTGTCCCTCTATATATAAAGAAACAGCAGGTTCGGTCCTTAAGAAGGCAGAGTATACATATAAAGGCAGTCTATATGATGTAAGTAAGTATTCCAGACACGCGTCTGTGTCTTCCAGTGTTGCGGAATGGGCGCCTCCATTCCATTCCAATTCCATTCAGGGGAATTAGAACTGCAATTCCATTCCTTTCAATTCCCCGGAACGAAAAAGCTTAGCCCATTCCCACTCCGGGAATGGCCGGGCAGTTCAGTTCCATTCCTGTAATTCCTCAACGTAGGAAAGGCATCTTGATAGTTTTATCGAGATAAGAATGAACGGCCCATAAAACTGATGTCATCAGATGCATTAAGAACTGCAAAACACGTCACGAAGGCCGAGGGATAGTAGCTTGGTGACATTTCTCGTGCAGTACAACCACCTTACTAATTCCCATAGGGACAGTTCTCCTATAGTATTTGCATGGTCAGCATGTTAGAACGAATGCTGATGTTTTAATATTGTTTAAGCTTAAACGTGTTAATGATAAAATGTTTATTTAGCGTATTTTTATGCTGGCAAAAGTAGTGTTCAAGAAGACTAAGCAGTTTTGCCGCGCCTCTGGAGCGGTCGTGAATATGGAGAAAACTAAGATTTGGTTAATGGGTAACAAAACCGTCTAGATCTGCTGGTATTAGTTGGAACAGTGCACCGCTCGGGCACCTTATACCTTTGCATCGAATGCGGAACACTGGGGCGCACTGCTCGCAGGTATGCAATGTCTCCCCTGTCGCAAAGGTTATTTACGTGTGTCAGGTACTAAACTGCTCGTGAGATAAAGATCAGGCTGTGCATAGAGTATTCGCCCCTTTCGTGTGGGGGTATCAATGGGAACCAACACGCAGGGATAACCACCATCACATCTAATAAGACAACCAAGTTACGGTGCACTGATAAATCACGTATTATTGACGAACGCTCTATCATCGAAGCACCATGCGCTAA
>NC_051177.1:46790646-46822840 GCF_013339695.2 Rhipicephalus sanguineus
ATGTTTATTTAGCGTACTTTTATGCTGGGCAAAATGTAGTGTTCAAGAAGGACGAAGCAGTTTTGCCGCGCCTCTGGAGCGGTCGTGAATACTGGAGAAAACTAAGATTTGGTTAAGTGTGTAACAAACACCGGTCCAGATCTGCTTGGTGAGTAGTTGGAACACGTGCACCGCCGGGCACCTTATACCTTTGCATCGAATTCGGAACACTGGGGGCGCACTGCTCGCAGGTAGGCATGATCTCCCCTGTCGCAAAGGTTATTTACGTGTGTCAGGTACTAAACTGCTCGTGAGATAAAGATCAGGCTGTGCATAGAGTATTCGCCCCTTTCGTGTGGGGGTATCAATGGGAACCAACACGCAGGGATAACCACCATCACATCTAATAAGACAACCAAGTTACGGCGCACTGATAAATCAGGTATTATTGACGAACGCTCTATCATCGAAGCACCATGCGCTAACGTCTGCAAAGTCTATACAGATGCTGCCATCCTACAAGACGGCGGAAGGACATCATTCCTAAGTACCACGCATAATTTCATCAGTGGTCACCAGCATTATCTATCTACGGAAGCCAATCCTCTTGTAATGGAACTTCAAGCCATTCATGACGCAGTGCAGGATGTCACCTCTAAGCCGCCTGCAATTAAGCAACTTGACATATTTACTATTCTTTCGCGGCTATCCAGGAACTCAAGAAAGTTCACAAGGCGGTGGAAATCTGCGTAAGATGAACCGTAATACAGCCACTTGCCTCAGGGTACACTGGATTCAAGCCATGCTGCGAACCCTCAAAATATTGCTGCTGACTAACAGGCACACTGCCCTCCTAATACAGGCCTCCCATCTATTCCCCTTCCACCTCAACCCCTAAATACATTCCGTGCCCGTAAAAATGTTCTCCGGCAGGATACACGCTCTCTTATCCGACCGTGTGTCTGCTCTCTCCCCCTTCACCTCACTATAGGGCGGATGAAGTCGTGCTTAGGAGTCTTCGGGCAGGGGTGGCCCTTACCCCGTCTGTTATCTCAACGTGGACCTGGGGGGCTATTTTGTACGCGTTCTGTCACAGAACGGAGGCGGGACCGAACGGAAGAACGAGAGGGAGCAAGCAGCCAATAGCTATCTAAGGAATTTGGGAATGTTTTCAGCGCACGAAAAATTATGGAATCCTTATAGCTGAACATAAATATTGTCTGACATTGTTTTTCAAAGCTTTAAACTGAAGAATGCGATTACATTAACAATTCATTTACGTTAGCATCTTGACATAGCGCTAGGTGGTGTCACACTTTCGAGAGGCTGTCGATAGTGGCGCTGGCTACCACGCTGTTTCAACCAATACTTCTAGTATTTGTCCACTTGTAGTAATATTTAAACAGCGCGAACATTCGAACCGTTTTTCATAAGAAAGTGCCGCCGGAACTCCTCTTCAGTCATCACCTCAAACGCATCTTCTACCTCGGGGCTTCGTTTCTGCGTGACTGCAGTAGCCACACAAGCGACACGAAATGGCATGAACGAGAACGGAGACGCCATTTTCGCAAACTGTCGCAAAAGGGAGATGGCTGAATACCAGTCAGCGCGTGAAGCCGCTCCTCCTCTCCCCAACCCAAGCGCATACGTTTGGATCCAATCCAAGTCGTCCGGAGCCCGTTTTGTATCCATTTTTGTCGATAGAACGGGGAGAGGAGGTCGACGGAACGAGGTCTGCGGCCGTTCTGTTGCTGTCACGTGACCGTTCTATGGCTTTTCCAGGCTATTCTCACGTCTTGGGCCGTTAAACAATGCACATTGAATTTGAATTTGAATCGAGCCTCGACCAATCCCGTGCAGCTCACAGAACGCTCCGCCTCCGTTCTGTGACAGAACGCGTACAAAATAGCCCCCCTGGTCGCATTTGCCAGTGGGTTCTATATGCCCGTACTGTTCTTTTCCGGTGATGCAAGCAGATGCATACCACCCTATATGGACATACCAAGGGTTACAGTCGAAACGCTCCCGTCATCTCCTGCAAGCTGGCCTTCGCTACAGTGACACAAACAGTTATGACCGATGGATACATGACAACACATTCCACAAGACACTTCTTCACTTCATACACAACACCGGCCTAACGGCGCACACTTAATACAAATATACAAACAAATATTATGCCTTAAGGACAAGTCTATGTCGCGAATAAAAAAAAATATAATTTGTTTCTCCCTTCAGTATCTGCTGGGATAATGCATTTGTTTGCGCACTAACTTATGTACGCTAACTTATTAGTGAAGGGTGGGGAGACAGCAGGCGGCTAGGGCGCCGCCAAGGGAAAAAGGAATATCACAAGGCGTATGGGGGGATTTGCCGCCGCCGTAGTTCCGCACGACCAATACCAACGGCATAGAGCCGCGGTTACGCGAAGAAGAGACTTCGGAGCAACACAGTCTATATAAGGACAGAATTGTATTAGGCGCGTTGCTTATAAACGTACCGTGCTTGTAATCAGCCAAGCCATTTTAAAGATATTGCTTTATTGTTAAATTGGAGGCTCTTACTTACTAATGTTTGAAGTTTGAAAAACAGCGCATAGACGAAAACGTGCTTTATTTTAGGAAAAAGACCTAATTCCATTCCCATTGCATTCCGCTCAAAAGGGGCTTAATTCCATTCCCATTCCATTCCGGGGTCGCGAAAATGTGTAATGATACCGGAGTCATTCCACTTCCGGAGTGGCAACTCCGCAACACTGGTGTCTTCACTGACGTGTCCAACGGGGAATCACTCGCGACGTTCTACTATGTGGGGTGTCTAGCGACGACGCGTCGGGGTGGCGCAAGGCTTCGTCTCATTGTGGATCCCGGAAGTGGCGCAACGCCGCAGCGGATGTCGCCGTAAGGACATCGCTGCCGCGGCGGCGGCGGCGACAAGCGCGGCGTAACCGCGTCGCACTGTTTTTCCTGCCCGTCTGTTTGATGCTTTTGTTCGGAGGAAGGACTTACCAGCGAGTCACGCTCGACACTGAACCCTTGCGACATGAAGCCAGAGGGCACGTCCATGCCCGCTTTTGACAAGCCTTGTTGACGCGCAGAATGATTCTACTTATATTTCTCGTTATATTTAAGACACGAAAAGGCTGCAGAAGACGAGACTGCTTGTCGAAGCGTTGGCTCTCAAACCCGTGTTTGAGAATTTTGCATCTCTTCAAGGTTCCATCTTCCGATGAACTTCTGCCTTATTCGGGGTTTTAAAAATTAATGAGCTTAATTGTAATCCGTGAACGTTGGAACTAGAAGAGGCTAACGTTGTTTGCACAATGAATGGAAATTCGTAGTCGATTGGTGAACATTTTACTAAGTTTACCATCACTTTGCGGCGCATTTTTGCAATTAGCGATTTACAGCCGTTGGATTCGCAAGCCGTATAACCAACTTGGCTGCTAATTCTCTTTACAGCGTTGTGTTCTGTATACGTATGCGTCTTTATTGTCATGAACATCACCCTCCTCCTCACCATCATCATCGTAAGCAACACCAGCAGCAAGCCACTACAGATACGAAGGCCTTTCTCAATTAGCTCCAATTTATGCGCCGTCAAAGTTATGGCAAAAATGGGCATTTCACCCCCGCCTCTGCACGCTGACAGCGCGCAACCAACCACTCACGCATACACGCACCGAGGCGAAATAAAATAAATTTCAAATTGACGCGTATTAACTTACGCAAGCTCGTCGACGGCTGCGAAGTGGTGGTGGTGTTGGTAGAAAGAGCGAAGTCATCATCTCTTTACGCGGATGACCTAGCGCCGATGCGCACCCGCAGCTGCACTTGCGTAACGGTCTGAGGATGTTTTAAAATCGCGTCGACCGTTGTTCTTTCGACCACTTTGTGACAGCAGCGTGGATTTCGCCGAAAAAAGCGAACTTCGCGAAGCCAAAAATAAAAAATCCTAGTCTTGCGTCACGCCATCTCGCCGAAGCCTCGCGATACCGATAAAAAAAAATAGTCTTTTCGCGGCGTTATTGCTAAAGTCCGTCGCACTTGGTCAATAATAGCAGGACTGTAGACGGCTTTGAGTAGTATAAGACCCAGGCGCGCTGTTGTATAAGCGCTTATTGGTGCGACATTAATCAGCGAAAATGGCTATAGGCGAGCGCTGCTATATATACAGCCGACTGTGATGAAGACGGACGTTTTTGTCACTGTCGAATCCGTCTTCTGAAATACCACGGCGTGTTCGCCCTTCGGTGAACAAACAGACGTTTATTCGTTTTAATAAGAGAGAGGGAGAACAACTTTATGAAAATGCCTGCAGAGACGATTAGGCTCCCTCCACGCAGGGAGACCCGCGGAAGTAGCGAGGGAGCAAGGCCTCGAGGAGCACAACGCACGAGACTGACGTAATGACCGCGTCGCGATGAAATCTCGTTTTAATAATAAGCGTTTAAATTTGAGGGAACGCGGTGAAGCAATGTAAACTGCTGACGAACTTGTCATGTTTTGAGAAAATGTAAGTGCGCCAATCATTGATGTACTGTAAGCGAAAGGTGCTTCAGGCCCAACTGAGATTGCAGAATTCAAATCAGTCGTGTTTCAGTCAATCGCGCGAGTCGTCGTCGGCTCCTGCGCTCGCCCAGGTACTTCTTGACTTCTCGATAAATGTCTAATTTTGGACCGCCAGAGTCGCTCATTGGTTACGATGCTTGGCGGCTGACCCAAAAGATGCGGTTTCGATCCCGGCCGCGGCGGTCACATTTCAATGGAGGCGAAATGCTAGAGGCCCGTGTACTGTGCGACGTCGGTACACGCTTAACCCCATGGTGGTCGAAATTATCCGAAGCCATCCGCTACGGCGCCTCTCATAGGCCGAGTCACTTTGAGACGTTATACCCCATAAACCAACGAAATCTCTAATCCTGGCCGGTTTATATTTTCTTTATACGTGCAAACTAGCCATTCGGACACGACCGTATAATAAAGATGTTTCACAATATTCTTGTCCTGTGACGTAAAACAGATTGGTCAACCAAACTCCCTCCCCCGTGTTTACCTTTATCTGACTGTATCGCATGGCGATGAAAAAATCTCTTCCATCGATTGACGGATCAATCAATCAATCAATCAATCAATCAATCAATCAATCAATCAATCAATCAATCAATCAATCAATCAATCAATCAATCAATCAATATGTCATATTGCAGGCTCCTGCAGACGCTGTTTCAGACTTGTCTCGTGGTTATGTGAAACTGGGTTCGTTCTCTCGCCCGTCTAATAACGACCCCTCCTCACTCTGTGTGTCTCTCTCTCGTGACCCGCTCATTTCGGGCCGGCGAAAGCTCTCATCCGCCCGTTGGTTTACCCGCCTGGTTCTCATATATATCCCGGTGGCTTGGGGCTCGCGCTGGGCCCGGGTCGCGGCCGATCCCCGGCACTGTGTTTTTTACCCTCTGGCGTTATTGCTGTGGCGTCTGTACCGTCGCAAACTTGCGCGGCCCCTGGAACTCATTAGGGCAGCTGAAGAGATGGGTTCTCGCTTTTATCCCTCCTCTAGGAGCCGTAATCCGCCCGCTGGTACAGAGCAGATCGAACGCGGCCGCCAGAAAGGGACGAGTAGGAGTGGGTGTACGGTCCGCTTACCATTCGGTCGCGCTCGTATATACTGCTCAAGGCCAACCCTTGCCATGGAGAGAGGCACTGCCTGTCTGTTATAACGGACGTTACAACGGCGGGCGCAGCAGAGATTGTGCGTGCCTGGATTTGGCCGCCGCGGGGCGACTTTCGTTGAGGTTCCTCTCACATGCCAGGTATTTTTCCTTTTGTCTTCCGTGAAGAAGTCGGGCTGCTAACTGTCCGTTATAAACGACACAGAAGGACGTAATATGCGAGGCAGTGAAGCATGTATGACCGATACTACAGCCCCACATTCGCTCGACGTCAACACTGTGGTCTGATGATGATGATGATGATGATGATGATGCAAACTTTATTGGGGTCTAGATGCGTCTTCTCTGGACACTGTGGTCTCTTGTATATTTCGCTTACGCTTGAATGGCCGCTTTCGCTATGATCGTATGCTCGTGTGACCACCTGAAGCAACGCTTGAATGTTAACAGGAAGGCTGCAGGAAGGCCTCTAGCTTTGTCACTTTTATTGTGATAGCAATTGTATGGACACTGAAGTCGCGTCCTTACCGTCGCCGTCGCCGTGAGGTTCCATATAAAGCCCAAGGGCGATAGCATCGCCCCGCACGGCGTATATTCTGTGTGCGAGTGAAAGCGTGCGAAGGCAGCCGACGATCGCGGCTCAAGCGGAGAGAAAACGCGCCGTGGCCGTCATTCGTAGCGCGAAAGGCCCATGGGGGGGGGGGGTCTCTGAAGGGAGGGGGGGGGAGGGGTCTGCGTGGATCCGACAGGAACTGCGTTTAGTGAGCTTCCGGTCGCGGTCGCGCGTGCTATCTTGACGGGGATCAGCAGACGGCTCATTCGTTTGTAAGTACGTGCCGTGTTCTCGTCGCTCATTTTGCGTTGATGCGATAGATCTACAGCTGCGGGTATAACGTGGCCGCAGCAGGCATTTATTGGCGAAACAAGGGAGAGGTTTTTGCCCTGCAGTGGGCGTAGTCAGGATGCAGGATGATGAGGACGATATACGGCACGAAGGTCGGTTTGCTCGCTGCAGAGACCGCGTTTCCTGACGCCAGCGTTTGGTTGAGTTACGCGAGGTCGTATGCTGAAGGAGTTAGCGGCTAGCCTTTATACTTCGCATAACGTTCCAATTTGTGGCTATCGCGTTTATAGCTTCGCTCTTACGGCGAAACTGTGACATGAAAAAAAAATCAAAGTAAAAAATTAAAGGATTGTCAAGAATTGCTGTCTTAGTTGATTACTCTTACGACGTGCCAGAGAGAGAGCATGTTTATATAACGGTAGTGTGGTTAATCAGGGGTATTTCCGGTTGGCTACCCTTCACGGGAGTATACGGGTAAGCACACTGGAAGTAACTGTGTTACGCTCAACCGCGGTCGCAGGAGGTAATATAATATCTGGGGTTTAACGTCCCAAAACCACGATATGATTATGAGGGACGCCGTAGAGGAGGGCTCCGGAAATTTCGACCACCTGGGGTTCTTTAACGTGCGCCTAAATCTAAGAACACGGGCCTCAGACATTTTCGCCTCCATCGAAAATGCAGCCGCCGCGGCCGGAATTCGATCCCGCGTACCTTCGGGTCAGCAGTCGAGCGCCATAACCACTAGACCACCGTGGCGGGGCCGGTCGCAGGAGGTGCTGTAGGAGTCTTGTCATGAAGGGCCGTACAGATCGGAGACCTGAGCCTTCTGCACGAAGTTTGTTTGGTAGCACTTTCCTAAAACATTTAGTTGCGATAGCACAATACGCTATGGTAAGGCAGCGAAAGAAGGAAGAGGAGACATTAGCAGTGAGAGAAGGTGCGGCGACGTTGCCTTGATGATCTCGCACCAGCTCCCGTGTGGGGTCATTAAGTCTCGTTCATCGCTTGTGCCGGTAGAGAAGGGTTACATTGTTTTCTAATTGAACGAAACACTCGATCGATCAAGTTTAGAGAACTTTCCCGCGATTAAGCCGCTCCATTAAGGGAGGACACTTAGTTGCAAGTCGGTGACGACACGCCGACTCGTCCGACGCTGCGGTCCCGTCGCGAAACTTGAGAAAAATAGTAGCGTGAGCTCTTTTTTCTTTTCTCTGCCAGAATCTACTGTTATGCTGTCAAAAACAAAAAAACAAAAACAAAAAAAAAAGAAAACTGTTTCGAAGAACAGAACATTCCAAAAAGTCAATGTTCATACTCGAAAAGTTTTGTGCAATTTGAAAAACTATAATAATGTGACTCTCTTATGACCATCTGTACTGGTAGCTATGTTTTCATTTCCGCATCCTTACAACAAGAAATTGTAACACTTTTTGTTCTTTTTCCGTATTCATTCTGCTCCTGTATTGGCCTGTTGCTGGGTTCACAGTGTAAATAATTAAATAAACGAATAAATGTAGTGCGGTTGCTCGTGTCCACGTTTGATTACATTAAAAAATGATTTTTTTTGACAAGTTGTGTAAGCAATTGCACTTGCGTCAGCGCTCATAAGAGACAACAGAAAAAATGGCGAGGAAATTCTGCATAGGAGATTCTACTTGAGCAATTTCAGACAAACCCCGAGAAGACGGTATTTTTCGGCTTCGTGATGAAGACGGCGGAGGTGATGGCTTTCTAATGGCATTCGCATTCCAGATGGAGGGACGAGAAAGTGGTCAGCTAGTGTCGTGTGATCTACTTACAGGATGCCCCGCCGTAATCTTGCACTCCGTCTGTCTTTGTTATCTCGTGAGTTAGCCATTTCTATGACACCTCCCCCCCCTCCCACTCCTCTCCCTTTCCCTTTTTTTTTCGCGTCAGTTCACTGGTGTATAGTGCTGATCTTCGCCACATCTTAGTTGACGGCACCCGTCAACCTTTGAACTCCAGGAAACATACTCCGTTTCATACATCATGTGCAACGCTGTGCAAGCTATGCAAGAAGTTCGGTCAGCTGTCTGCGCTTCTCGCGCTTGAATTTCGTCGTTGTAAATGTAGCCTCCGTGACTGGCTCCGGCTGCGCGCTACCGGAACTGATCGCGGAGACCACGGTAAGAAAACAAGGAGACTCCAAGCGATCGAGAACAACCTAATTGACAACCGCATA
Source organism: Rhipicephalus sanguineus (assembly GCF_013339695.2). Taxonomy (NCBI): domain Eukaryota; kingdom Metazoa; phylum Arthropoda; class Arachnida; order Ixodida; family Ixodidae; genus Rhipicephalus; species Rhipicephalus sanguineus. The sequence goes on from NC_051177.1 coordinate 46,799,347, forward strand.
AATAACGCTTTTTTTTGGTTTCTAAGGCACAAATCATCTCCATTTATTCCGCAGTCTAAAAATAAATAAAAATCACAATACGAGTCGTAAAACCATTGAAATATTTCTTGGTGCGAACGCATCTGCTGCAAGAAGTATCGCTAACGTGCATAGCGTTGCCCCTGATGCATGAAACGGAGTACAGTGAAACCTCCGTGATACGAATCTCATGGGATCACCAAAGATATTCGTATCATCCGAAATTCGTATCACCAGAAAGCATGGGAAATTAGCATGCGACAAAAGAAAGCTGGCGCGCATTTCCATTTATTGCTTTTCAGGGCCGCAGCAACGTCAGGAAGAACCCTGCATGATTTTCAGCTAAGTTTTTAGATGTCCGCAATATTACCAGCACTCGTAAATATACGACCTGTACGCGCGTATTTAATTAATGAACCAGGTGCGTTGTGACCCGCGACAGCAGTAGCCCCTTCCCAATTTTAGTATGATTTTTTTTACATGACACCGGAGTACAGCAGCGAAAGTAACAAAAGAAGCGCTTTGACACAATGGATCGAGGCCACAAAATTAGAGAACCACGGTCTTGTGTTATGATTTTGTTATTGCGGAGGTGTTGGGGATGTTTTTTGGGAGATTTACGGCCATGCCCGCACAAGTGCAACCTCAACAGTCGCGCATGTTGACGTTGTGAGGCCTGACTCTTTCGCCGAGACCGTCCTCGCCGTCTTTCGGTCCTCGTCCAACTTTCATAGGATGTCTGATGCACGATGCAGGCACGAGTAAACACAGTAAAACGACAGCAGGCCTCGTCGACGCGTGAGAAAAAAAAAAGCATGGCGCTAATGTCCCCTGTAATCTAAACGCGAAGGCACAGGAGGCACATAAGAGCCTCAAAGATTCGCGCACACAATCTCGGAGCCCGTGACGCATTTCTGATGGTTTATTCTGACCATAAGAATTACGGGGGCTCGGAAAGTGAAATCCTGCAAGAATTAAGGAAGAAGCTGACGGGAGGTGCCCAAGCTGCAGCGATTCCTCCTTTGCACCTAGATTACACAGGAAAACCAAATGATGAACTCGATCGCCCGTTCACTCTGGGAGAAATGGCAGCGGCACTGGCAAAACTTACTCGAAACACAACCCCAGGTAAAGACCGCATAAATAACAAGATACTCCGCAACCTAGGCAAGAAAGAGGAAGACTATCTCCTAAAAACTATCAACGACAGCTGGGAAAGTGGGACCGTTCCAGCAATCTGGAAACATGCTGACATCGTCATGATTCCGAAGCCGAACAAACCACTGGGAATAGGAAATATGCGACCTATATCCCTGACATCCTGCGCCGGTAAGCTGTATGAGCATATGGTCCTTAACAGACTAACTCCATACTTGGAAGAAAACCGCTACTTGCCTGACACCATGTATGGATTCCGCCACTATTTATCAGCGCAAGACATTTTATTGCAGCTGAAGGAGGATGTCATTGATCATCTAGGCAAGCACAGCAAGAGCGCAGTCTTGGCATTGGATGTGAAAGGAGCCTTTGACAATGTCTCTCATAGGGCGGTACTGAGGAACCTTCAGGACACGCACTGTGGCGAAAGAACGTACCGCTACGTACGAAACTTTCTCACCGGCAGAACAGCAACAGTGCGCCTTGGCAGTCTGAAATCGGACGAGTTTGAAATGGCCAACAAAGGAACGCCTCAAGGCTCCGTTATCTCGCCACTCCTTTTTAACATTGCCATGATGAAACTGCCGAACATATTGAAAGAAATAGAGGGGATAAGACACGCCCTATATGCAGATGACCTAACCATCTGGACAACCGGTGGCTCTCCAGGAATGCAACAGGACGCACTTCAAGAGGCGTTGGATCGCACAGAAAACTACCTCAATACTTGTGGGCTCACATGCGCTCCCGAAAAATCCGAGCTTCTTATACTAAAAGCTAGAACAAGAGGACGACCACCAATAGGTGAAATCCCAGAACCAGAGCTTTGGATGAATGGAGTACAAATACCTAAAGTAGACTCGCTTAGAGTCCTTGGTCTGCACATCCACAAAGACGGATCGGGCGCAGCCACCTTACCAAAACTGCAAGCAACCGTCACGCAAGTCGCGCACTTGGTACGACGGGTATCCAACAAAAGGCATGGCTTGAAAGAAGAAGACACAATCAAAATCATCCAAGCGCTCATCATTAGTAGAATTACTTATGGGACCCCTTATTTAGACCTCAAGAATGCAGAAATTGAAAAGCTGAATACCCTCATACGAAAGGCCATCAAGACTGCCATAGGGATCTCTGAACGTGCTTCCACACAGCGACTACTACGCTTAGGTCTCCACAACACCTGGGAGGAGCTCGTGGAAGCACACAAAGTGAACCAACTCGAGCGACTTAGACTTACTGAAACAGGACGGGCTACACTTCGAAGATTAGGCTATCCTGAAGCCATACAACAATGTGATGAGAAAAGGCCTATCCCAGCAACAATTCGACAGTACATCTCGGTAAGCCGCATCCCACGAAATATGCATCCTACCTACCATCTAGGAAGAAGAAAATCCAGAATAGAGAAACTGCGACAAGACTACGGCCGAAATCCGGACACAAGATACACTGATGCAGCAAAATATTCAGGAATCCCAGCCCATGCCGTAAGCGTAGTCGACAATAAAGGAAAAGAGAGAACGGCAGCTAGCATCCTAACTACGAAAATCGATACGGCTGAAGAAACAGCCATAGCGCTGGCCATCTCAACCTGTGCTGAGGAAGCAATCATACTAACCGATTCACAGGCAGCTTGTCGAAATTTTCAGAAAGGAAGAATTTCCAGGCAAGCCTTACAAATACTCACAGCTACAGCAAAGAAGAACCTACCAGAAACGTACATCGTTTGGACTCCGGGTCACGAGTCCCTGATGGGAAATGAGGCAGCCTGCGCTTCCGCCCGAGCTCATGTTCACCGGGCCTTCCCACAGGACTCACTTAGGAGGAAAGATGATGTACCCAAAAAGTACAGCGACATCTTACAGCACTACAGGCTAGGCCGAAGAACTTATCCGCCAGCTCACCCCAGCCTAACTAGGGAAGAGGCAGTAACCCTCAGGAAGCTGCAAACAAACACTTACGTTCACGGTATATTACTTCACCGTATCTCACCGACTGAGCACTCGTACATCTGCAAGTACTGTGATGTCCCGGACACTCTATGCCATATGCTATGGGGATGCAAACAAAACCCTAGCACCGCTACACTGACCGAAGAGCAGTGGGAGGCCAAGTTATCGGGCCCAGACCTGAAGAATCAGCGAAGCCTGGTTCAACGGGCACGAGAGATGGCGAAGGCCCGCGGCTACCTGGAATAAGGAGGCCGCCCACCTTGGGCGCACAGCGCGCTTGCTCAAAATAAACGTTTATTCTCTCTCTCTTACACCGTGATTCTGATGATTTGGCGGTGCGGCGCGCATGCCCACGCGCTTGCGTTCCCGCGCTCGCACGTGCTTGGCGCGTCTTCCGCGATAGCGCAGACGGCACCTCTTCGTACCTGGGCGGTAGCGTACGTTCGTATCAAACGTCGCAGGGTGAAAATCGGTTCGCAACAACCGTACTTCATTACACTGCAGGCCAATGGGCCTTGGCCGGGACCAATGAAAAATTCGTGTCACCCCGAAATTCGTATGAGCTGTGATGGTATCACCGAGGAGGAGGAGGAAAAACATTTATTAACAGAAAGGGGTTTGTGATGCTTGGTCCGCAGGTACCATCTAGCAGTGCTGGCTGCCCTCAGTCCAGGACGCCACAGGCAGTTGCCGCCATGCGTGCCCTGTCGATCAAACTGATCTGATCATCAAGGTTATCGCTGGCCAGCAACTCCTCCCACCGCTCCACACTAGCTTGGTCAATGGGGGGCAGGCCGGGATGGCCCGGCAAGTCCATGTAATGTGTATTAATGTGGGTTTCTCAGAGCACCATGGGCAGCGCGCAGGGTATTCTGTTGGGTGCATTTTGTTGAGAAAATGTAAGTTCGGATACGTTCCGGTCTGGATTAAGCGCCAGCTGGTAGCTTCCTCCTTTGTGAGCTTCTTATGGGGGAGGGAGTAGATACGTCTGAGTCCCTTGTAGTGATTTAGGATGGCCGCATACTCACACGAAGTTTTCACTGTATATACGTATGGTCAATGTCCCAACGTCGCGGGATCGAATCCCGGCCGCGGCGGCTGCATTTTCGATGGAGGCGAAAATGTTTGAGGCCCCTGTACTTAGATTTAGGTGAACGTTAAGGATCCCCAGGTGGTCGAAATTTCCGGAGCCCTCCACTACGACGTCCCTCATAATCATATCGTGGCTTTGGGACGTACCCCAATCATTATTATTATTATTATTATTATTATTATTATTATTATTATTATTATTATTATTATTATTATTATTATTATTATTATTATTATTATTATCAATGTCCCAATGGTTCTCGCTGAATCATGACATTATGAAATTCTGTGACGCTGTCATAAAGGGAGCTTTCAGTTTAACACTCAGTAGAAATCCTCGATGTTCTCCCCTCCCGCTAGAGGGTGACGTCGAGACACCTTAGCGCCGAGTAGTTAGCTTTTAATTACTGCAAGTGCAAGTCTTAGCTCTGAGCGAGGTCCCTAGATAAGTTGTTTTAGGTACGTTGCTAGATAACTTCTTAGATAATGTGCTAAGGTGTATCAGTGGCCTGATAAGGTTCAGGATAAATTGCTTAGTTATAAGTTGCTTGATCAATTTCTTGATAAATATCTTGATGAAATGCGTGACTGTAGAGACCCTTAGGACCTTATCAGCGCTGAGTAGAGTCACGTCGGGTGGAGCACAGTGTTGCCCACTTAGTGAGCGACGCTTTTAGCTTCAGCTACGCTGCACACCTTCGACGAGTAGAGGCGCGCCTTGGGAAGCAAAACCTTCACGGCAGTGCACTGGCGTACGCACCGAAAGCCGACCATTGCCACTAGGTGATCAGAGAAGCGCTGTGACCTTTTTCAGTCAGTACGACGCTGGTTTTCCATTTCTCACGCAGCGTACGTTTCCGAAAGTTGGTAAATACGAAAACAGTCTCCGAGAAGTCCAGTAATTTAAAGACAGCGGTGGGTGGACATATGTTGGTGCTATAGATTTAGGCCTAATGGTGGTGCATGAATAGGAAAGAACCTGAGTAATACGTAAAAAAAAAATGTTGCGTAACTTCAAAAAGATATATACATACTCAAATGGGAGTCTCGAGTGGCGGAACGTTCTGAAAGACGTCGGTCTCGCCTTCTGTGGCAGCAATAACAATTTTTTTTTGTCGAGTTCTTTCTCCTTATGTGTTGAAGCCGGCGTAAACGATGCAGTTTTTCGCTTCCGTTTCGTTTATTTCTTATTTTCAGCGCTCTTGTAAGGAATTTTAATAATACTGCGCAGAGAATAAAATGGACAGAGATTCCAATGCTCGGGCCCGGAAAGACATTCTTTCTGCGCCTGCTTTCGTGCGTGTGCGTATGGTGCATTTGATTTTCTTTTCTTTTTTTTTTGTAAATTTCTGTCTTGTTCTTTTCGCCCTTTTGTGAGGCGAACAGCGTATACGTGTGTTTGGTATGGCCGGCTCTGACGTGAACTACCTTCCAATGCTTGCACATCTAAGTGAATAAATCGAAACTCGAAAAAGAAGGGAGAAAAGGGACGCGCTCCACTTTTTTCTGTTTTTTTTTTTGTTAAACACATTTGAGATATCTATACGGCGTTTGAGCGCTTCCTCTTCCGTCACAACCTGGAATTGATCCTTTAGAGACCAGAAGACCAGAACTTTAGGGACCAGAAGATCTAAGAAAACTTTCAATTTGTAAGCAGCTTGTGATAGTAGCCGGCGAAACTGCGCGGTGGTATGTTGTTCACGCGTATTAGTACAGACTGGGAATCTAAATACCAGACTGCGTGCGCACAGGCAGCGGAGATATTCAGCTTCTACCTGCATCTCGTGGTCCCTAAACTTTTTGACACTGACTGTGCTAGTGTTTTATAAGCTTCACGCACGCTTACAATAATCAGTCACCAGCTACGGGACATTATACCTTCCGTTTACAGCGCGAAAGCTGAAAGAGGACGACGACAAACGCAGTGATAACCGTCGTACGTCACCTACTTTGGCGCTGTTAACCTCCTGGATCGCCACTGTAAATCGTCGCACGCTTTGCGAAGGTGTTATCTAGTATCTGGCGTAACACTCACAATTAGTTGCGAGTGGGTACAACTGGAAAACTCACCCGGTCGAGTTCGTTAATTACGATTTGTGACGCATTATAATTAGTTAAAAAAATGTTTGTGCATTTGCCGGTTAGTAACGTTCGCTTCTTCGAGCAATGCAGCTCGAGGACTAAGATTGCACTTTATACTATAGGCGATTGTTAAAATTGTGTTTTGCCTCGAAGACACTCGCTACTTGTAACGAGATCTATGGACTAAACCAAGAGACATCTTGCGCCAAAATAGGGAAACCACACCAGCGTACACGAAATCACCGCAGCCATATGCTCCTCACTCCATGTGTGTACATACATACATACATACATACATACATACATACATACATACATACATACATACATACATACATACATACATACATACATACATACATACATACATACATACATACATACATACATACATACATACATACATACATACATACATACATACATACATACATACGCTTACTGAAGTGCTTATAAGGGAGTAATCTATCCATATTCTTTTTCGTTCAACACGTGTAGCACCGCCTCAAAGAATTTTTTTCAAGAAAAAAAGAAGCTTTGAGGCTGTGCTACACGTGTTAAACGAGAAAGAATATGGAAAGAAAAAAAATTGTTTCTTGTGAAACATAGTTCTTCGTTTTTTGCTTGTAATCTGTTTGTTATTGCGCCTTAGTAAAACAATCTTTTTGCGAAGTTCGCGAACATCCATGAAGTGCTGCTAATTGCGAGAACAAAGATACATTGTTATCCCGCCGTTCTTGGTCCAACTCGTGAATCTGACGTGGTATGAATTTCGTTTGTTTTTTTTTTTTTTTTTGCGAATTCCGTTTAACTCAGTACAATTGCTCACGCTGCCTCTTTTTGTTTCCTTGTTTTGTCTTGCTTCAGCAGAGTGCGAAGGCTGAAATCCTTAATCGGCGTTGAGTGCATGCAAATTACTCCCTCTTGGTTCCACGCATAGCTGATTGTTTTCTTGGGATTGCTCATGAGTTCACTGGCGAAGCTCCGCAGATAGGAGAATAAAAAGAAAAGAAGAAATGTACGGTATTTGTTTCAAACGTTGCCTTATGAGTTCTCGCTGAGTAAGCTGTGCACAGTACATTAAGTGTGCAGCAAACTGTGACGCCATTCTTGATTACGGAAATGCCTGAAATATAGCCTTATTTCTGCCCTGCAGCGCCGCCAACCATATAGGCAGCTATTGAAATGCCACCATTGGTGTGCATCTTTGCTATAGTTGCATTGCATATATTGGCTAATGTTTCTAACGTGTGAACTGAACTAAACTTTATTTCCAACACAAAATGTTGGGGGTTCCCAAGGCAAAAAAAGCTGTTGAAAAACAGCTTGAAGGGACCTGGGGGACCGTACAGGCAGCAGCGAATAAAAAGTATAACTAATACAACTAGCTATAACTAATAATGAGAACAACAGACAATAGCCAAGGAAAGTATAACTAATGCAACTTTATCCGACAACTAGCTACCGCGGCGGCCATCCCCCCACAGCGTGATAAGATATAATAGTATCGGTACACAGGAAAATAAATATAAGAAGATACAACAAAAATGCACATATACAGCGAGATTAATGTTACAGGGAAATGCACGAGAAATTAGAATGCACCCATATAGTTAGGAAAACTGCACATACCGAAGATGCACAACGTTGGAACATATAAAAAATGTAATGGAAGAATAATGGTGCAGTGACAATAAATGAGATGCTGTAACGGCTGTACGGTCGTTCAGTAGGAAAAGTCTTATTTGTTTTTTAAATCTATGGGGTGGGATATCAAAGTTTATTTGTGAAGATACACGATTTATTAGTGCAGGTATCTGATAAGTGTGGGCTGACCTTCCATAATTTGTACGTGTTCTTGGTAAGCGCAAACTGTTCTAAGTTCATTCGCCTTCATTCGTTTTTTAAAAGAGCAACCACGGCGTGCTTTTTGTCTTCTTAATCATATTATGACTTTGCCATTTTCAGACGGCATTCATAGTTCTGTATCCGAACTGGTGGTTCAATAGACCGTTTTCATAATTGTAAAGCTAGCTTTCGTGCGATGCAGTTAGCCTAGCTAATGGCGGCTATAGTCACAACTGCAAACAGCGTGTTCAAGCGCAGTTTGCTTGCGCTATGACGCGGAAAGTGTAGACTCGGCTCTCCTGATATGAACACGCATAATAGACGAGCCCCAGAACGGGCAACTATGGGACCTGCTCTCCCCTTGCGGCACAACAGGTGCCGTCATTAGTTGGGCGAATATGTATACCACAGGGAAGCGCACTTGCGGATTATGAAATGAGTCTATTTGCTCAGCAATATCATCGAAAATTCTGAATAAGCGTAAAACAGTGCATCGAAACCGAAACGGGCAGCTCTTTATGTAATCTCTACGACGACATCACAACCCATCTAATGGTAACATAAACGCTTGCTACACGTGGTGCTAGCGCCATAAAAGTGAAAGAGGCTATGTGAAAACGCGCGCGCACATGTGCTACGGCAATACGTGCGCATGTGTTGCCTGCATTTGTCCGTGTGTTCTTTGCGCATAACTAGTTGTACGTCGTACCAAGGTAGAATGTTCACCATCCTCAGGGTATTCCGAGTTGCTCAAGCTATCACTGTTATACTGGCCTTCTTTTTTTTCCCCCATTTATGAGAGGATACCTTTTGGACTACGCCTCAAGAGAAATGTATATAACAGCTTCATCTCACCTGCACTCACCTACGATGCAGAAACCCGGAGGCTTACGATAAGGGTTCAACTTAAATTGAGGACGAAGCATCGAGCCATGGAAAGGAAAATGATAGGTGTAAATGATCCTTGAGGGACTAGAAGAGTGCAGAGTGGGTCAGGGAACAAACGGGTGTTGAAGACATCTTAGTCAAAATTAAGAAGAAGAATTAATGGACATGGGCAGGGCATGTGTGCACGTAGGCAAGATAACCGTTGGTCATTGGATTCCAAGAGAAGGCAAACGTGCCAGGGGGAGACAGAAAGTTAGGTGGGCAGTTGAGATTAAGAAGTCTGCGGGGATAATGTGGCCTCAGCAAGCACGGGACCGGGCTGATTGGCGAAACGTGGGATAGGCCTTTGCCCTGCAGTGGGCGTAGTCAGGCTGTTTGCTGCTGCTGCTGCTGCTGCTCATGATGATGATGATGCTGATGATGACCCTTTGGACCAGTCGGGGAAGCATATTGTCAAAGAGTTTCAACCACAAAGCACCAGAGGTTGAAGCACAGGGTCGAGAAGGCTGTCGAGAATGACGCGTTCATTCATCGACCGCGCGTATTTTTTTTTCTCCTGTTCCCACTCGCTATTGTAGCTCAGCAGGCTGAAGTGTTTCGCTGCTAAGCTCGTATTCGCCGGTTTGATCCCCGGCCACGGCGGCGGCATTTCGATGGAGGCGACGCGTGTAATTAGATTTAGGTACACGTCAAAGGACCTTATAAGTGGTAAAATCCAATCCGGAGTGCTCCTGTACGGCGCGTCTCGTAATCACGCGTAAAACACCATGAATTATTATTATTATTATTATTATTATTATTATTATTATTATTATTATTATTTATTATTATATTATTATTATTATTATTATTATTATTATTATTTGTCAACGGCCCTTGTTTTACGCGTATCTTTTTTCTTTTTTTTTGGCGGGCTACGAACATTTTTGATAGTATTTTGAGATAACCACTTCTTAAAGCGGTTACTCTTCATGGATGGATAGGGCCAGTGAGGGGAAAAAAGAAAGCTTAGATGTCTGCAAGGATAGTGACGTAAGAGAGCGAGGGAGAAGTGGAGGCACGTCGTTGCTCCGCTGTTCAAAGAGTTCAATGAGCTGAGCTGCGGCACACACACGCACGTGCACACGCGCTCTCTGCCCTCTCTCTCTCTCTCTCTCTCTCTCTCTCTCGCTCACTCTGTCTCTCTAAAATACGCAGGCACGCGCCTTGCTTTGTGGGTGTGGCTTCCGCCGGCAGTAAGAAATAAAAGACGTCTTATTTTAGAAGCCATTCGTTAAGCTTGACCGCCTTACCCTTGCCTACTACGGGTGCATTCGAGGGGTTGCCTTGGCAACCGACCGTGCGGGCTTCGTGCTCAGAGACGGCACTTTCGTCGTTTCGATTGTCGTCGAAGGACAATCGAAGGCAAGCGCGTTTCCATACTATGAGCGAGGCGAGTCTGTTGGGTCCACATTCGTCGCCGTGGTTTTGTTTGGAATCCGAGTGTGAATCTGCCCGGGCACATTCTTCGCAACGTCGAGGAATGCTAATTGGTATAGTGCGGTACCTTAGAGAAGGCGCCCACAGTGGAACGGTTCATTTTTATTCGTTACGTGCAAGATCTCTTTCTTAGCGTATGCCATGCGTATGCCCACCCTCCCGCGATTCGTAAAGAGCAGTGAACGGAATACTGGCCTACCGTCTTTACTCGCTTACATGCCAGCAGTGTATGGCACTGGTTTATGTTGACTAAGTGATAGGTGATGTTGTGCATAGAGTTTCCTACCATATTTACTAGAAGGGGCTATGGCGCTGCGATCGTTCTGCCACCATGGGAATGATGGGTAGTACGTGGATTTGCCTAGTCTTCGTGCTCGCGGCTACGAACGCAATTGTGACTTTGCTAATACACACAAGATTAATGTCTAACAAACAAAAACGAGCGCTTAAAAGTCACCTTCTTTTCTTCTTTGCTAATTGTTGTGTTTTGGAAGGAAGGAATAAACAAGCGGAAAGACAGGGAGGTTGTGTTTTGGCTTTTCTTTCGGATAAAGGAATGACTCTTTTTGGACCGCGTGAGCTGATTTCATTTGGTCAGCCTGAAACGGCCAAGGTGGGGAAGTGCGTCTGCAGGACTTTTGCTGAACTTCGTCTTGCGACAAAGTGGCTGTAGGGCACACGGAGCCAAATTCGCGTACTGCCCATCTTTACCATGCTGGCTGAAGCGCCATTCATTGCAGCTCCCATAAACACTAGCGCCAGATTTCCCTCTAGTGTACTATCATGAAACTCTATGATGTTGGCACGGTAATGCTGCCCAGTGTTGGATGAACGATTGCTAATGCGTCCTAGAGTTGGCTAAATGATGGATGTCCGCTGCAGTTGGCTTAATGGTGGCTAATATCGGCTAGGAAGCAATTCATAGGCGCAAATCAAGGAACATGGACGATAGAAAGGACACGGACTACCGCTTGTCAGTGTCATTTCTATGGTCCATATTCTTGGTTTGCGCCTATGAATTCTATGCGCCAACTAGCCCGACAGCAGACGTTATTGGGCTAATATCGACCTGTATCGCCTAAGTGGTGGGCTACTGTCGACTACTGTTGCCTACTGTTGGCCTAAATCATAATCAGTATTGACGAATATCGGTTAATATAGAATCCCCGCTATTGTAACGGCAACGCTCTATTTATTCACTCTCAGTCGAGCGATACCCATGTACATCGACTAGAGCTGGTTCAAGCTGACCGTCTTTTAATGACGATAGTTTTTTTGGGGGGAATTTAAACGCAGAAATTTTGGTCTGTCCGTCTGTATTTTTGTTTGTCTGTCTGTCACCCGATTCAGCCACTCGGCCAAAGTTTAACCACTTGCGGAACGCCCAGCTATCTTGAACTGGTGCCGCCGTTCATACTTGTGAACATTGTCGATCAAAAAGCAAATGTTACGCATTTCTCAGGCGCAACATCAATACATAAGTATTAGGTAGTGCGTTCCTTTACTAGAAAATACATAGATACGCAGTTCTAAAGACCCTAGTGTTTCTTAGGCTGCGTGGAAAATGCTATGGTTTTTTTTGGGCTGCACTGCACATGCGACGCTATGAGCCAGATGCGGCGATTCAACACAGAGGAGGAGGACTCATGTAGTGGCCGGCAGACGACTATCGTCTTTCGACGACATTTCCAGCGAAGCACGCAGATACGCGGCCAATTATTTGTTCTTGTTTTTGTGCGATCGCAACGCGTACAGTTGTGCGTGTACGTCCTTCCGTGTCTTGTGTTGACATTGGCGGGCTCTGCACGCCACGGTGTGTGCCGATCGAAACCCTTGGAGCGTTTCGATGCGCGCAGCCGGAGTTGAACGATTGTCCTATCGACAGCCTCCTCCTAGTCGATGGCTCTGGCCCCATCGACGGGACCCTCTCTAGTCGATGCTGCAGCAGCGTGTTCGGAGTACTTCCGTGTGATGAATTCGCGAACGCGCTCTCGTGCTGTGCGGGTATTGAGCGACTACGGCCTTTCGTTGTTTCCCTCGTAAAAACTACGTGTGCAGTATATATACAATGGCTATTTCAACGGAGACTCAGACGTACTACAAAATGGTAGTTTCCAATCCTTAGTCCTTAAGAGGAAGCTCTAGCTCTAAGAGATCTCATGCATAAGTAAATGGAATCGAAGAAGTCGCTTTTTTCTTGGCAGCCGCTGCACCGATTTCGATGTGTTTTTTTTGTATTTATAAGACCTATATTTTCAACAGTCAAGTGGGCAATATGGTGGCGCTCATGGAGCCCTCGTTCGAAAGGTGTACGAAGGTAGGAAGAGGTTAATCCGAACTAGTCGTAATGATCCCTAAAGTGTGGCTGGAACTGGAGCAAAAGCTATAGATACATACTATAGATCGTGGCCGCAGCTGTGCAGGCCGCGCATTCTGTCTGAGCATGGTCGTGCCGCTGTCTCTGTATACGTACATGGTCGCGATCGTGTATGTCAAGCTTTTGTCCGGCTGTTGCACGCACGTGGAGTCAGGGTCAGGGCGTTATCGAAATTACGGCTGCGTCTTTGTACATGTAGCAGGTCCGCAACGCGTGTTCGCGTTGTGCTTCTACGTTGTCCTTCCGTCTTTGCACAGGTGCCGTACGCGTGGCCTCCTGTTGGAGCGCTCTTTACGGGGCATACGACCTGGGCTCAGAGTTTAGCGATGCGCGGAGAGCGCCGGCAGTGAACCCGACGCCGAACTTTCGCCCGCCGTTATGCTTGGCTTGCCCGCTTAACTTTTTTGTCCTGGGAGCTATTTTGCATAATCACGCTTGTAGAGGCCACGCGCTTTCTTATCGCTTGTATCGAGCCCGTATGCCCTTTCCCCCGTACTTAACTTCTTTTTTCTTTACCTAATCTGCGCAATTTGGCTGCCATTGTTCAAGTTCGCCCATTCAGCTAATGCGCGCACCGGTTAGGTAAGCGCACTACTAATATAGACTGGCGTTGGCCTGGCAGGCTTATATATAACCTTATCCCGGTTAATTGAGGAAGCTAATGGTGATGCCGGAGTATAAGGGAGAGGTTCCCATATTTATCTACTTCTTTCCCTTTATTCATTTTAGCGTTAATTCTTCAATATACCATCCGCGTGGCGGCTTACATACCATAGCGGGTGCGAGCCAGCGGTAGTGAGGAATCATCATCGTCATCGCATTAACAGCCCTTTGAAATCTGTTGAGTTCTGGCTCGCTCGACTCATACGTGGCGTGCTTGCAACATTTTGTTTTTGTTTGATTTCGACCTTCAGTGCCTCTTCATTCGTCTGTTGTTCTTCACCTACGTATAAGATGGCACGGGGCTATCTACAGAATATAATATTAAGATTAGGTACCTCATTAAACGAAAAAAATTGACCATCGGCGCCAACCCGAGTGATGCAAGAAAATCGTCATGATGTCACAGATCGCATCGCCAAAGTTAGTGGCGTCATGATGTTTACGACGTCATCATGACGTCACATAACGTGATGTCATGACAACGTCATCGCACGACGTGGTAGCTTGGTCAAAGGTGAGCCGATTGCGTAGGCAGTGCAAAACCAGGTGAGCTGCTGAAAGCTTGCAATGCCCCCGATCCTGCTGGAGGCAGTGCAAAATCTACGTTAGACGCAGAAACCTCTCGGAGAGGAACTTTTGGGTTGCTTTTCGACTGTGTATCTGCTCCTGGGGGGCCGAGGGGGGGAGGGGGCAGGCGAAAAGTTGGGGGGGGGGGGGGAGTGGAGGGGCTGGGCCACCCCCGTACGCCACCTGGCACAACCTCTGGCTGAAGGGGTGTAAACGCGCTCACTGTCGCCAATCATGGCTCCTCTTCCGTGTACAGGTTATTATAGCTTCGGGCTGGTGTGACTCCATAAAGCTCGGCTTGGAAACGTCGTGGAGAACGATATTAGTTAATTCGTGCTTCGAGCTTAACCGCGCAGCTGGCTGACGTGGGACTGCACGCACGAGTGCATTTCGCGCGTGGCTTCGATGGTTGTATCCTAGCACCGTCGCGGGTTTGCCTGGTTATACATTGCTAGTGGTTCGCCACTGCGTGGGGCTGCGTTCCCCCTTCGCGCTCCTTTTCTCTTGTGCGGCCTTCCAGGAAAGGGGAAGGGTGAAGATGAAATTTCGCGTGATGTTGAGGTTTGTCGTAGTTAGTGGAGCGAATGCTACTAAAGGGAAAAGACAAGCAAGCAATTGAGAGACAGAGGGAAAGTGTGGCCCAACATTGTACTTAGATATTTCGACGGTTTACTCATCCGTCGTAAAATGCGCGACTGCTTATTCTAGACACTGTAAAAGTGCCATAACAGTTTGGGGGGCTTTCGAAATGCCCACATTCAGTTGGCTACTTACCAATCTAGCGAATTCTTGGCGTCCTCTTCTTATTCTTAAGTTCTTGTTTTATATATTCGGTCATCCGCTCAGCCTTTTTATGTTAGTCGTAAAGTGGCGGAGGGGCTTACGTTGATCATTTACGATGCTTCTGTTCTTTCTCGCAAATTATGTTCTGTTGATTTTTTTTTCGCATTTCGTTTTTCTAGACGTGCACTTGTTTTTGTTTATCATTCTCTCTTTGTGTTTACGCGCGTGTTTTGTTCGAGGCTGGCAGTTTATAGGACGACGCAGCGCCGACTTTATGGCGACAGAGAATGCAGCTTACGAAAAATTTTCTTGCCCTGCTCCGCATATGTTGTTTTATCGGCAAACTGTTCCGGAAAAGCGAAAAAAAAGAAAGAAAAAGGCCCCCTTCAGGGACTTAATTCAAAATGAGTAAGAACTGCAGCACTGTGTTTTGACTGGGCTCGTTGGTGCATTACGAAAGGGCACGAAACAGTGCTTTCGGCAGGATGACGTGAGGACGACACACGCGGCCCTAACAAAAGCGTTTTCGACTAACAACAGTTGTTAGTCTGCGCCATGTCGTTCGTCTTCACGTCGTCCTGTCCAAAGCGCTGTTTTGGTCTCTTTCATAATGAGAAAGAAGTTGACGCATTACACAGTAGCGCTCTTTTCTAGCAACCTATAGCTAAAATGTGTCTGAATCAAATTAACAGGATATACTTATTAAGGCGAAAGTCTTAGATGCCTCATTACGCGCGAAAATTGACCGTCGGTGTGGGCGGCGTCAACACGAGTACCATCATCGCGTGATGATGACACCATACGACGTCATCGTAACGTCACAGATCGCGAAAGTTTGTGACGGAATCGGGACGTCGCTCTGACGTCACTTGATGACGTCATTACGTGAAATCGTCGCTTGGTCAAAGGTGGGGCCGATGACGGAGGCAGTGCAAAACAAGGCGAAGTGCAGGAAGGTTGCAATGCCTCCAATCCTGGAGGCAGTGCAAAACCACGTCAGGCGCACAAAGCTTTCGGAGGGGTGGGGGGGGGGGGGGAGGGGCCGGTTGAGGGCCAATACATCGACTTAGGAGAAAAAGAAGATGGCTTTCGCCTTCTAATCGTCTTAGGCGAACTCATAAGGGAACCTGTGAGTTTTCATGGACGTATTTCCGTCAGCAAAATGAACGTCATCAAATGGCAAAGAAAAAAGAAACTATAAGAAGAAGTTCCGTTGACAGGAGTCGAACCCATGATCTCTCGGTCCGCGACGATGGCTGGCGGGCGCTTAACCCACTGAGCTACCGCCGAACACATAACGGAGGATGTATGAACGCGCCTTTTATCTTTCACACTTTCCTCTCACAGTGCTCTTGCATGGATAGATGTATGGATGCTATGAGCGTCCCCTTTATAACAGGGTGGTGACATGTGTGCCACCAGACTCGAAAAACAAAACAAAAAAGCGCGCCGTTGCTGCGACTGTCCCATTCGGCGCGTTTCCAACAGAAGTGTAATTTCGTTTAACACACCGCGAGGTAGTGGCTTCAGCCATATCCTCGCTCATAGCGTCCATCCATATCGAAAAATAGCTCTCCGACGCTCGCCTGGCTGTCGCACCGCGTTCCCTGCTCGCCCTGTGAGAAGTAACGGGCAGGCTAGAGGAAAGACACAGCGCGCGTATCGTTTCTCTTGGCGTTTCACGACGCTTTGGAGGAGTGCATACCGAGTATCAGTGTTTATTATGTGCTTGTTGATGCCATATTTGCGCGGGATTCATCATATGCGGTGTCCACGTAAATGTTAAGAACTTCAGCTACCGCAAGGGTTAAGTCATGATCATGGGTGTTAGCCGTCGGTACGGAGATGTGCCACTAGGCGTCAACGTGAGTGCGTCCACATCAGGCGGCGCTACAACAACAATAGACATTATACAAGCTCTGATATACCAATGCACTAAAGCAGTCAACTTCTGTGACGACACGTTTCACTTTCGTGTTATACCGATTCCTATGACAGAGGGGTCAACCATCTTTTTTCTTTTTTATTCTGATCGCTTTCGAAGCTCACCTCGTATACACATTGTCCGTACGCGTCCATGTTTCCATTCGGGACAGCGCGAGCTCACTTCTCGTGTATCCGCGTTTCTCGATGTTGCACGTGTCGTCGCGCGTATTGCCCCCCCCCCCCCCCCCCCCCCCCCCCCCCTGAACTCGAGCACTCTGCGGGGATAACAGTATACAACGCCATCTTCGTAGGAGGCGTTGATACAGCCCTGCTTTTCGGTGGCCTTTATGTCCGCAGTTGTTTCCGTGTGTTGCCAACGAGTCTTATTCTATTCATGGATTCCTTTATCCCTGCGCGTGCCTCGCACGACGCGCTGCAAGGACCAGAATTACGTAGTCATGGACAGCCAGGGATACATGAAGAAGCTTGCCGCGGCAGGCATACGCCGAGAAAAGAAAGGAGGCACGTAATGGCGTGCACTTATCGTAGGTGAGATGAAGGAAGGAAACAGAAAAAGGAGAAGGCAGGGATAGGTGTGATGAAAGCACATAAAATGGGGGTGGAGGTATATGATGTTGGAAGAAGGAACAATCGGCACGCCCGCGAGGAAACGAGCCGCAGCCTGCAGGCGCCCCTTTGCACTTTGGCAGTATAGGTAGGGAAGACGAAGCAAATGACGAAGGTGTTGGGCCTCTATATGTGCGCATACGCTTCTCCGCTAACGCCTCGGGCGCGTCATGGTAACCGTAGATCGCTCGCGTTAATCGCTCGCGTGGCTAACGTAAACACCGATGCGCTGTTTTCTCTGGGAAGCTGCATGCACTCGCTGCTATAACGACACGGCGGCAGCTCCCAGATGAACAGATGGCGCTACGGTCATAGACGTGCTAAAATCACAGGGACTTTAAGACGTGCGGGCGGGGGGGGGGGGGGGGGGGGCTCTTCCCTTTCCCCCTCTAACCGCGTAGAGGGGGGGGGGGGGCAAAGTCTGCCTCATACCTTTACGCAGTCGGACCTGTCCAGTCATTAATGTTTCAATTGCAGGGTTATGGCGGCCGAGGAATACCCCTTCATGTTGCACTGAAAGAACTGTATGCTTCATACCTTTACCCCTGGAAAGCCGGGGACCAAAGGCAGGATGCTGTAAGAAGCACGTCATCACTCCATTTTCACGTTTGCACCCGTTGTGAAGCCTGTTTTCTTTCGAACTCAACTCATGAAGAGTGGCGGTAAGGGGCGGGGAGGGGAGCGCTGCGGTGAGACTTGGTTCCCCTTCATGCAGAACACTGCGTAGGTCGATGACAGCAGTATACTATAGCTACAGGTTCATGTATAGAGTCATATGCATGGCCTCATATCTATATATGTATAGTCCGGTCTCAAGACCAAGGAACGGATGACAGTGACAGCAGAGATCTATAGATTACTGATTTATACCTGGTACCGTTTGTCTCCTGGGTGCTCACTACGGCCACGTCAGCTCCCGTAATCAGTTGGAACAGACGCCATTTTAGCACTGCGGGTGACTGCTGCTTCGTACTCTTTTCCAGGAAACGGAGAACAGGCGACATTGACGGCAGGCCAATGCAGTACACTGTTTAACTATGTACGTACTAGCATGTCTCTCCGTGGTGTTCATTGCATCGGCTGCGTATACAGTGTCTGCCCTCGGAAACACAGTTGAACAGAGGATGCTACCGCAGTGCTGTAATTTACCGTTGCTTCGTAGCGTGCTGTTCGAGACAGGGAACAGATTATACCGGTCACTAGGCACAGTAATTAAAAAAAAATGTTACTGATTACTATAAGTTTCCCATTTTTCAAAGAGGCGAAAGAAATGGGAAACCTAGTAATCAGTTATTTCTTTCTTTCTTTCTTTCTTTCTTTCTTTCTTTCTTTCTTTCTTTCTTTCTTTCTTTCTTTCTTTCTTTCTTTCTTTCTTTCTTTCTTTCTTTCTTTCTTTCTTTCTTTCTTTCTTTCTTTCTTTCTTTCTTTCTTTCTTTCTTTCTCGTACGCATGTCTGAATTAGTCGACAAGTTATTAGTGGAAACTGGAATGGAGATACAAGTAACAATCAACAGTGCTCCGACCATCTTTCTACGATTGCTTCGATAAATAGGCCCGCCCGTTTAATCAAACCAGTGGTAAGTAGACAGCCGTAGCTTCCTCTACAAGTATGTAGGCTGCTGTGGGACACTGCTATCGCCACTGCCAAGTGCGCCCTGCGTTCTCTTTTTCTCCGCACTGCTTCCAGGCTTAGTTTCAACAGTGGTGCGCGGTGTTAGCGTACGTAGACGCCGAGTGTGGCGCGCCGAATCGGAAAAGCTATTATCGAACCGCGATTGAACAGATGACGCTGCATCGTCGGCAAGATAGGAGTCATTAATATTCCCGCAAGCTCGCAGCCGTGCCGGGCAAGCTCGGACGTCGGAAAGTGAAAGCACTCACCTGCTATACAGCAGGCTAATAAATATATTCCGCATTGCCAGTGTGAAGAAAAAAAAAAATGAGGTAAAGAAAGAAAAGGCCGAGTTGGGTGCGTAGGGAAAGGATTTGTTCGTTTTACATTTCTAGTACGTTTATTCCACCTGTCGTTTCCCCGCGGTGGGCCCATTTGTCACGTTTTTCCGCCCGGAACGCCTCGGTGGTCTTTCGTTTTCTTTCTTTTTTCTTTCCTTATTTCCTTTAATTGTACGGCGCTTAGCGTTGCGCATCGTTTTCTTTTTTTCCCGAAATTTTTCTGGCCCTCTGATTCCCGACGGAGTCGCGGTGTTGGAAAAAGTGCGAGAGCGATACGAAAACTGCAGGGCTCCACTTTTGCTTCAAGAGACCGTGATCATAATTTTGTGTGTGTGTTTATGTATATTTAAGAAAACATGGATCCCAACGCACCCTCTAACATCCCTGTGTGTGTTTGTGTGTGTGTGTGGGGGGGGGGGGGGGGCGCTCTTCACAGTCAAGTGTAAGGAGACACCTAAGCTCCTCGCTCTTCGATTAGCGCATGAGTGCTCTTAAGACAATCTTGCAGTGATTCGAGCGTAGCCGAAGAGCCTAAAAGGGTGCGACGATGCAGACGAGCTTCGGAGGTAACGAACGATCCGTGACAGGGCTTTTTTTTTTGTTTTTTTACGGGAAGTTGATGCAAGCCCCGTATAGCCTCTGAGAAAAAAATAAAATAAAGTAAATGTTGGTGAGAATACCTGTAGGATCAGCCCGGCATTAACTTATAAGGATAACGGTTAGGAAGTGTAATGAGGGGAGCCGTTCGTACGAAGTTCGTATGCATAACAGCATAAGAGTAACAAGACGCAAAGAAGACACCGGACTCAATTCAGCTGGCTTCAACTAAGCGGTTAGTAGAAGGTTAGTTGAAGTCAGCGCTCTCTCCTGTGTCTTCTTTGTGTCCTGTTTACGTTTGTACTGCCATGCCCATAAACAACCTAGCCTACCTGCCTACCAGGAAATGTTACGTTGGTACAAATTTCTCATACTGGGGATAAATTTCCGGAGAGATTGGTTTCTTAGTTAATAAACTTTCAGTTCGTTCTTAAAACGTTCTTTCTTTCTCTCTCTCTCTTGCTTTCCAATCTTAAATCCTTATATTAACACTGTAATACACAGGCGCACAGTGTAATGTGGCGAGTGCTGAGCTGAGTGATGAGTGACAAAAGCCGAGTGATGCTGTAGCATCACTGAGCACTTGCGTGAGAACGGCCGCTCATATTGTCATTGTTTCCAGCCATTCTAACTATTCGTTGTACGTATCCCCCCTGGAACCGTCGTCCTCGGCACACATTCATCGCTCGACGAGCTTCTTTCTGAGCGCCTCTAAATCTTTGCGGCGACCTCCATCAACTTCCTCGGCTATTGTCATGACCACGAAATATTAAACAAAATGTAGAGACTCCAAGAAACACAGGCGCATCTTTCATTAGCCCTCCCTGTCTTCTTCTCTTCTTTTTTATCTGCGGTCGCTGTATATCAATTTTGTTCCTGAACCACGGCGCAAGAGCACTAGCGTTGGCAGCGCTGTAAGAGAGCCCTGGTGGCTGCTACGTTCTACTGAATGCGAAGTAACTCACTTTGACGGGCACAGAAGAGACAAGAAGGACACGACGCTCGCTCTTTGTCTTTCTTGTCCTTTTTGGTCTGTGTGCAAGTGCACTAATTCACCTGTATGGAATGATGATTAATGCCCCGCCACGGTGGTGTAGTGATTATGGTGCTCGACTGCTGACTCGAAAGTCGCGAAATGTTTGAGACCCGTGTACTTAGATTTAGGTGCACGTGAAAAGAACTCCAGGTGGTCGAAATTTCCGGAGCCCTCCAATACGGCGTCCATCATAATCGTATCGTGGTTTTGGGACTTTAAACTCCAGATGTTATTATTATTATTATTATTATTATTATTATTATTATTATTATTATTATTATTATTATTATTATTATTATTATTAATCACCAACTCGCCCAGCTTTCAACCTTATTGAACTTCGTATGTTGTACCGATGTTCAGAAATCGCGATGACGCCGGCTGTGTTGGGAATGCCAGCGATGTATCTGGGAAGCTAACTGGTGCTCAAACTTCGTTGGCCAGACACTAACAGGGACCCAGCTAACAGGGACACAATAACAAAAGTAACGTATAGGGAATGGCGAAACAGCGAGAAAACAAGGGAAGAAAAACGCCGCAAGACGAAGAACAATACTGATTACGGCCGAAACAGACGCCTGTCTGTTTCCTTTCTTTCCTCTCTCTCTCTCTCTCTCATGCGCAAAAAAAAGAAAAAAAAATACTTAGGCGACTTTCGGGCAAACGGAAACAGCTGCGCCTTCAGTTACCGACGATCCATCGAGCGGCTGCCGCGTACGCTCTTTATTTATTCATCCTTTCGCTCGCCGATATCTTCTACGTCCGGACACTGTCAATTGAAAGCAAGAGGCAGTCGAGTTTCGGAGCCCAAACAAGAAGGCCCCGCGTTCGTGCTAATTTATTGTTGTTCACATGTCGAGTTCCTCCTCCGGTAAAGAGCAGACGGCTCCAAGTTAGCTCGAGTGACTTTTGATCTAGTGACGTCGTAGTTTCTTTCTTTCTTTCTTTCTTTCTTTCTTTCTTTCTTTCTTTCTTTCTTTCTTTCTTTCTTTCTTTCTTTCTTTCTTTCTTTCTTTCTTTCTTTCTTTCTTTCTTTCTTTCTTTCTTTCTTTCTTTCTTTCTTTCTTTCTTTCTTTCTTTCTTTCTTTCTTCACCTTATGTCGTAAGTCCGTCTTAGCGGCATCCAATTACCGCTGTCTTATTCTGGCCGTTTCTCACCGTGGCCGAGTTTTAGCGAAGTAGGCGAAATAAATAATAATAAAAGGCAATAACACGCGTTAGGCACACATCGCGCGCATTCTTGGGTCCTGGCCCTTTTTTGTTTTCACATGATGTACCAACAACACTTTGCAAGCTTAGTTGTAGTTTGTTTGCTACTGGCAACTTAAAGGACCCCTGACAGCAAAATTTTTGTTGGTGACTTTTTTACTGTAATTTGTAGCTTTGGGTCTGGTAATCCCTAAGTTAAGTCGTAAATGCTCTAGCGTATCGTATAACTAATTCTAGCGTAGTTAATTGTGACCATTTTAGCGTCACTTCAAAACGCCCGCCTAAAAACCACAAGAAACTAGTGACCCATGCGGGGGGAGCGTCAAGACCACGTGCACTCAAGGCTGTGGTGAC
The DNA here is from genome assembly GCF_013339695.2 of Rhipicephalus sanguineus. Taxonomy (NCBI): domain Eukaryota; kingdom Metazoa; phylum Arthropoda; class Arachnida; order Ixodida; family Ixodidae; genus Rhipicephalus; species Rhipicephalus sanguineus. Next base: position 46,821,959 of record NC_051177.1, read on the forward strand.
GTTGAAAGCGCGGTTTCAAATCGGGACCCCGCGCGCGGTAGAGATTGAAAGCATGTGGGTGCCTAGGTATGGGTTAAATCTGTTAAGCGCGTGACCCCTCACGAAAAGTACCTCGAGAGGAGCCCGACAACAGAGCGCCAGTCGTCGTATTGTGTACGTGGGCCCCGCAAACCTTCTGTGACGTCCACAATACTTGCTTTACTCGTGGAACGTCACGCGGGGCCTCTATCTACGTCGCAAGGCGCAGCCAATTCAAGCGAGCACTCATGCTTAGTTTAAAACCAAATTAAGATATCTTAAAGGCAACGTTCGTCGCTAATAATCGGTCAGATGTGCCCCCGTATACAGGAAAGTCAAACAACGCAAAGATCTCGAGGTTTCAATTTTGGTGTCAGGGGTCCTTTAAAAAGCAATGGAAAAGTGAGTGTCTAGGAAAGACCTGGTGCTGTATCGTTTATACTGGCTGGAGCATCACCAACGATAATGAGAAACGGTCGCTAAATTATGCACGGTAGTCTAGTTGGCGATATTTGTGACTTTTTTCTGATGGGCAGTAACGTGGAGGTTATGATTACATTTACATACATACATACATACATACATACATACATACATACATACATACATACATAATACATACATACATACATACATACATAATACATACATACATACATACATACATACATACATACATACATCATACATAATACATACATACATACATACATACATACATACATACATACATACATACATACATACATACATACAAGGATCCCATGTGCGTTTGGCTCGGAGACAAAACTGATTCTTCGTTGCACTGATTGTTCCGTCCTTGTTCCGCTCACTTTGGGCCATCGCGACTGAGCTGGTCCAACT
>NC_051177.1:46822940-46882940 GCF_013339695.2 Rhipicephalus sanguineus
TCCGCTGGATGTGCAGTTGAAGAGGAGGACGACAAACGCGTGATACACTCGTTTACAAGCGTTTCGGCAGGTGGGCTTGTGGGTGTAGGTGTTGCAATTCTGATTGCAACACCTGCACAATATATATATATATTCTCTATATTATATATATCTATATATATATATCTATATATACTTGCCACGCGGTATTCATTTTTTTATGAGTTGACGCTTCACCCTCAAGACTGGGCAACGCGCTTGCGCATGGCCGCGCCGCACGCGAAGCGAATGTTCCAGCTTTGTCGAGAGATAACGCCGTCGCTGGAAAGTTCGATAGCGCCTGTATAAAAGCCGACGCGCTTGACCGCTTGTCAGTTGATCGACGGACGCTGCTTTGTTCGCCGCAATCCGTGCTCATTGTGCATCGCTTGTTAAGTGACTATTTCGTTTCTTGGCACACGTTCGCCAAATAAAAGACTCGTCTTCTCCTGCTCACTTCTGCCTTCGTCCACGTCACGACCACGTGACAACATATATCTATCTATATATATATATAATATATATATATATTATATATATATATATATATATATATATATATATATATATATATATAATATATATATATATATATATATGTATATGTATATATATATATATATATATATGTATATGTATATATATATATATATATATATAGGCGGGAATGTTTGAGGCCCGTGTACTGGATTTAGGTGCACGTTAAAGAACCCCAGGTCGTCGAAATTTCCGAGCCCTGCACTACGGCGTCTCTCATAATCATATCGTGGTTTTGCGACGTTAAACCCCATATGTTATTATTATTATTAGTTAAATACGCGTTCTTCTCAGCTCACCATGCACTGCGCGTGCCTCCGTATCGCATCCGCAGAGTATTCGTTGTGTGGTAGTGTTTGACCTTAATTTTACTACATACAAAACGTCACCGCGACTGCTGGGTCATGGGTGAATTTTAGCTTGATTTGTCCCTATACTATCGCAATAATAAGAAAAGTAACCGTTCAATATAAACTGGTTCAGGGCAGGGAGCGGGGCTGGCAGTATCGCGACTTGCGTTCGTTTTTCTTATGCCTCGCAAGACGGAGCTGCCAGAAAAAAAAAAGAAGAAAAAAGAAACTGGCCCCGTAATGAAACTCGCTGTGTTTTCTCATGTCTCGTATATATAGCATATAACTGTGTGCACGCGCTGGCTGTCATTGATTGAGCGTGGTGCCGTTGTTTTTTCTCCCTTGTTCCAGGCTGCCCGATTGCGTGAAGGAACGGCTGCGCCCCCTTTGTCGGTCAGTGGACACAATTCTTCTTTCTTTCCTTTTTTCTTTTCTTTCTCTTAGTGCTCCTTCAAGGCACGTGTATGGTACTTTGTGCGATGACTCGCATGACCTGGACAGAGGCCGTTGCTAGGATTCCGCAGCAGGCGAAGCTCTCGGCCTGCCGGTACGTCTTTTGTAACGGTCCGGACCTCATTTGAGAGCGTTAGTTTGTCAGCAAAGCTCTTTGCGTTATTGTTATAGCCGTAAACTTGAGATGCCGGATAGGTAGTGCCATCTGGCGGGGTCGAGATGAACCAAAGAAGCACGGAGGAAGGAACAGGAAGGAAAGTCAACCAGACGCGCGTCCTGTTTGCTATCCTACGCTGGTGAAAAGTGATTAAGGGAGATAGAAAGAAGTGAGCATACAAAAAAGTTTGCAGTGGCTTAGCTCGGTTATGCCAGGATATACGTAGCGTTAGCAAAGGTTCAGCTGAATATTCTTAGCTTTCCAGATTAGGATTATTAGCCTTCTTCTGTTCATTCTTCGTACGCTGAACCGCTAATTGCCAGGACAACTACTTCGGCATCCGATGAGATAAGCTTATCGGCTCTTCTGCGTGTTCGAGCAGCATTTGCGCTCTCCTTCTCCATGGCTATACCACACTGGCAAACGCCAGTCAGAGGCGCTATCAAGTGGCTCCTAGCGCAGTGTCAGGCGGCGACTGCACAGCGAAGGCGAATAGCGGCGCGCGCGCCGGCGCCCGTGTGTCTGCCATGGACACGGCGTCACTCCTCCCGAACGCACAGACCAGCAGCGGCGACTCGTGCGCGGCGGTGGCGGAGAGCGCGTGCGATGCCGGCTCCGGTGAGCCAGCTGTGTGACATCACTGATCCTCGCGCATGCGCAGCACGGCTTATGAGGATCGACGCGAAATCGGCTCCGGCTAGGCAAGTGTAGCTAACGCTACAAAATTCGCGTGAGCTTAAACAACCCTGCTGCGTGCCGTAGTACTGGACGCAGTATCTCGGGAGCATCACGTTCAGTTTTAAGCAGCACGGATTGTTACTGCAGAAAAGTAGTAAATACCCTGCTGGCGTAAACGCTCGGCAGCTGCCTAATATCGAATGAGTTGCCTTTTTTAAACTTTTCTTCCTCAAGGACACTAGGCGAAAACAAACAAATGTGTTCTTAATTCTGGTTGCACGAAGCACCGCATAATGTCGGTACCGTCGTCCGGTAACCCGGTCTACCGTAAAGGCCGAGACAGACGGTACGATTTTCCATGCGATGCGACGTCCGACACGGCGGTGGGGAAACCGGAATGGTGACCTTTCATAGCATCGGACAGCCACCGTTCACCCTGCTCCACCGCCGTGTCGGACGTCGCATCGCATGGAAAATCGTGCCGTCTGTCTCGCGCTTTAACCCCTTTGCGTATACCGGAGTGCCGTACAAGGTAAAAACCTCCATTAGAGTCTTTTAGCAGCGCCGGTTTACCTTACGATGAGTACGGAAATACCATACCCTCGTGGTCCGCATGTAGCTTTTTGACGTTTTAGCCGCGCGAGTAGCTCATTTATGTACGGTATAACGTGATCAGATGATAAAAGCGGTTAATGTAGGTCTTGCACACTGAAAAAGCGGAGTGCCAATCACGTGCGGTATTACCATTATTACCGTACGGTAAAGCGGCGCTGCTAAAACACCCTGATATGAAACGACTGGGGCGTAGCGTTTACGACAAGTGATTTACGGCGACTTTCTCAGAAGCGATCTGTGGTGTACAATGCACGTAGGGGAGCGAGGGAGAGATCCGTAGTAAAGTACGCATGTATTACTTTATAACAGGAGTGGGTAGCTATAGTGGTTAGCGAGTAGTGGTTAACATTAGTTAGCCATCACTAGTTGGTGCCACAACCAGCGCACAACAGCTCAGTGCTGGCGTGGCGCAAGAAAATAGGGTGGAGTTCACACAAACAGTAGACTTTTTTTTTTAGCCAACAGTAGTCAACATCTAACAAACTCAAGTCACTATTATCCAAAGCCAACAGTGGTATCATGCGCGAAAATAGTGTAACCTTTCACACGCTATACACTTCTTTGAAAATAAATTAATCTTATAGACTACATTTCGTTTTCATTACGGTCACATGTGATAGTTTGTATGTCCTTATTTACTACATCACTAGAGTTTCACAAACCTTTTCGAAGCTCCTAAAACTAGCCTTTCTTAATTCTTATTTCTTTTTTTTTTTTTTGCTGGCCCAAATACTGATCAGCATGTGAATGATTAATCATGACGGGGATTTGCCTAAATGTATTTCTTAATGGCCTTACGGTTACGACTCTTTGACGAACGGTTTTTTAGACACATTTAGTAGGGCGTGTTTCCTCTGCAGTTGCTCAAAATTGCTGTGGCATTCATCTCGGAGTAAACGTGCGGTAAATACAAGCTTCTCAAAGAGCTCGACGCCTCGCGTGGATGGCTCCATAGCGTGCGTGATGTTCCTTTCAGGGAAACGGTAAATAGCGTGGTCTGACCTCATCACGCTTCTTCAGTCGGGCGTGCAGGCCGAGCTGGTGTTTTACCGGGCTACAATATTGTATGTGTGTGCGCTTGCTCCGTGTTATGCGACGCATCCCCCAATGTAATTACTATAATTAAGTTTGAAGAACCCATCATTATCTGTCTTCGTCGCGAAGCTTTTTTAATAAAACCCTACCTTTTTTTTCTTCCATTCTTAAAGGACCCGCACTTTATGATAGAAGCTTGTATAGGAGAATGGAGGGGATAGGGGTGGGGGGGGGGGGTAGTTGTGTGGTTACTTATTTTATTTATTTACAAAATACTGCAGGCCCAAATAGGGGCCCAAGCAGGAGGGCCAGAAGTACATGAGAAGGCAGATCAAATAAAGGCAGAGCAATCGCATACTCAACAGAAATTAACACTGACAAATATAAAAAAAAGAAACTGCAGCTGCACGTTTTTTTGTTGCTTTAACGAACTTCTAAGCTTCTACAGCTTGGTTTTGTGCACGTATCTTGTCACGACTCGGAAAGGATGCACACTGACTAGAATCTGTAGGGTCCTTATTTATTTACTTGAGTGAACAAAACAACGGGGCAATCGCTAGAAAAGCTATTCCATAACTCCCTAAAACGCAGACAACGCATGCGCAGCCTTTCGCATCTTCAGAATGTAAAGGTGCATGAACTGTCCTCCAAAGAGGGATTTGTACTAAAGTGGGTGACGAGAAGGTGTTTTGTTGTTGTTGTTGTTGTCGACCCCCGGGATGTTTGGGCTGGACGAACCTCGGGCTGTAAACGAGGGCCCCGGCACAGCACATTGCGCCTCGTGAGTGGACTCTTTGTATTCCCTCCCCTTCCCTCAGCCTTTCCCTTGACGGTGTCTTCGCTAGTAAACGGATTTTATCGCCCGGAACTCGAGACCGTCTAGGGACTTACAGAGAGAAGGGCTTTTATGTCAGCGACGACTTCTTACACTTGACTTGGGCGTCTGCGAAACAGTTAGCAAATGTAAGAAGAAATAAAGACAACAAAACAAAACGTAATGATGAAACGGGTGGAGGGTCTGTGTTATCGTCTCCCTTTTTGTGTGAGCTTCAGCGAGCCGCGCTGCTTCATGCCGGTTTCGCGGTTGTTAAAAGAGACACCCCTCAGCATCTTCCCGGGCGGAAAGCTTTTAAGTGGACGCTAAAGGGGGATAATACTGGATCAGTGTAAGACTTATGATAAGGGCGTTCTATGAAAACGCTACTTTCGTTAATTTCGCGGTGAGTTTTTGCTTACTTCGTTGCAAGAAAAAAAATATGAAGCGAGATTCCTGTAGTGCTCGACTTTACCGTCGTATCCCCTGGCGCCATGTGAGCCATTGTAACGTCGCGGATTTGTGTCGAAAAATCAAAGACGTATGGGTAGAGTATGGTGATACTGTTCGCGGTAAAAAGGCGTACAGCACGCCTGCGCCAACGTTAAAAATAGAGAAAAGGTTAGCAAAGTACTTAAAAAAGAACTATACTGTCGCGTGCAAGAGACTGGCGGAAACGAAGAGGAAAGAAGAAGAGTATTTTATCTTTGAAACTTCCTCTCCGACTGCATCGTTCTTGTAAATACGTCAACCTCCTTTGTTTGTTTCTCCGCACGTAGCAATGTATCAGAGATCGTGTGTGCTTGCTTCATTGTATCCGTGTCAAATTATGAGCGACAAATATCCACACGAATGTTGTGGCTATAGCAAAAACGTCTGCGTAATATGATCAGCGTAAACAGGACAGGACGGCCCGAGAAAATTGTATACGAAAGCGTACGTGATACTTACGAAATTTGCTTAGTGAGGCTCTTCGGTAAGCACTTCGTATGATGTGATATTATTGGGAGAAGAAACAAACAAACAAAGAAAACGTACAGGACGCGATGGCAGTGGAAAACAGGGCCCTTGTCGTCATGCTAGTTTAGTTGTTTTTTTCCCCCGCTGGTGTACAATAGAAAATGGGGGCCCGATGTGAGGTTTACATCACAGCGTTCGAGCTGACTGCGTATCTTATGTATAGGTGGTTAGAGGCTAACACAAGAAGGCTCGAACGAGCTCTTTTAGATGTCTTTAACGATCACGATGGGTTCCTCTCAGCGATGACCTTGTGGTGAACATGTGCCTTGCTTGGCAGGGCCGCTGCCGTAGCTGTCTGTCCCTCCCTCAGCAGCGGCGAGGTATAAAAGAGACTGCGTATATACGAGCGCTTGTTTTCTCAGGCGGCCGTCTCTGTGTGTGTGTGTCTGCGCTTTCACGGCTCCATTCGAGTCCCATTAGGTGTCGCAAACGTTATAGACGGGGCAGTTGGCGGCGGCGGCGCCGGAACTCTTCACGCGGTCCATTCTCCGCGGCTGACGACGCTGTAGCAGGCGGGTAAAGCTGTACGCATGGACGTATAGCCGCGCACCACGACCGCCACGCGTCCGACGCTGCCCCTCGTCTTGGTCGTCTTCGCTGGGGCGGGTGTAGAGACGCGCCGTGTCCTTGGGACGCTGCCCGGGCCGCCTTTTCGCCGCCCGATCTCCGTGTGCCGCCTTCTCGCCATCCTCTTTCCATTCGTGTAGTTACGTCGAGCAGCAATCAATGGTGCCTCCAGAGCCCAACGACAGCGCCGACGACGAGAGACGGCGAGCTGGCCTTTTCAACGCTTTCCGGTCGCACGTGTCGCGACCAACGTTTTAACTATACAGAGGAGTTGCGAGAGCCGTTGTGACTCGCGGTTCATGAGCCCCTCTTTTCACTGCTCCGGTGTATCTGTGGCGGGAGTGTGCGAGGGAATGAGTGAGCGGTCTTGCGTGTGCGTGCTTACGTATTTTGACGGTTTCATTTAGCCCCGTGACCATTTGCTCAGGGGAAGCGCTGTTAACATATGCTGCTGTTTTGGGTCTTCGACTCGATGAAGTCATTCTCGGTGCGCCTAGAGTTACTGTATATGCTGCCTTCAGGTAGCAGAGTTGCGCATCTGTCTTCCATACGCCGCTAGCAACCATGCATTGCGGAGAAGCTGATGCTCGGGCCAATTTTTGTATTTCTCGACGCCGCCGCTGCAGCTAACTGAATTAACACTAGTCATCGACAGTCAATGTTTATCGCCGGTCTTCGACACACCAGCCATGTTAATCAGCGACGCGGTAGGCATGTCGCGTGCAAAAACGGAGAGCGGATTCGCCACATAGCTGTGGTTGCTTGTCCAGACCTATGCGCAACTCTGCTACCTAAAGGTTGCATATACAGTAACTCTAGGTCCGCCGAGTGTGAATTGCTTCTTAATCGCTGGACATGTGAGAAAGAGAGAGAGAGAAGGCACGTAGGTTGAGCCCGTTTGGCTACTCCGGAATCGATAGGGGAAAAGGGGAGCGACCGATGAGAAGGGGAAGAAAGTTTACACGGCCTCATAATGTAACAACAACAACTACAAGAACAACAGCATTTCTGTCCTCTCGCGCAGCTAGCTTGTCCGGCTTCAAATATGCAGAAAAGCGCCGGTTCTCTTTTTAACAAATCTTTTTTTTTTCTCGATTTCTTTTTGCACTGTACATTTCTCAATCTCCATAGCATTTTTTCTACCCCCCCCCCTTTTTTTTTTGTCTACTGCGTGTGAAGCCAGCATTCGCTTGCGTCAAGTAGATGAGCCCTGTTCGAAATGCACCCAGTACGCACTAAGTAAACACATAACAGCGCGCGTTAGGAACTGCGCGACGCCATAGTGATCTCCCGCGCATCTTGCTTTCCCTTCCACCTCCGGTGCTTGCCGAGCGCCGGCGTGTAATACGCGTGTTTGTGAAGGCAAGACCCGGTTCTGCAGCGCTTCTTCTCATGTTTGTCCCTTCTGAGCGCGAATTCATATTTAATACGCCCCCTGTTGTCGCAGCAGCCGGAGCATCTCTTCTTGCCGGCGCCGGACGCTCGCTTTCTTCGGGTCGAACGCTGCCGCGTTACAATCTTACTAATACAACCGCGGTGTCTTATGTTCCCCAGGGTATACAGCAGCAGCGCCTTTTTCCGTCTTATCTGTACCCCTTGCTTTCTGAATTGTCTTTTTTGTTTCTTTTATGTCTTCGATGGAATACTTCCATTGGCACTCGGGAAGCGTGCTTTCTCAGCGGGCGATGTTGTTTACCATCCACGTGTATACTTGCGCCACTCTAATACCGCCATTGGTTGTTGCTGTTATTGAGGCGTTAGATGCCTCGTCAAGCGCGAAAAGTGACCGGCGGCGGAGTCGACACGAGTGATGCAATTAAGACCATCATTATGTGGTGATGTCTCCCCGTGACGTCATGAAATGTCGATAATCTTTTGCATCACTCTTTTTTCATCACAGGGTGACATCATCGTGACGTCACACGTCCCCTAAATTGTGACGTCACATCATGGCGTCATCGCATCACATCGTCTCTTGGTCATAGGCGGGCCGACCTCAGAGGCACGCTAGGTACAGTATTAGTATGGTGTACTAGAATGGGGTAGTGTGCCGTCTTCGCAGCAAACCAATGGGAGAACGGTGGTCGCTTTTGCGATGACGCCACCAGCAGGGCGCCACGATCGAACGGTGGCCTAGCGCGCGAATTTAAATTGAAATTGCGAAAATTTCTGCCGTTCTTGAGTCAAATGGTCACGTAACACGATTGAAACTAAATATATTTGCAAGATTTAGGCACTTAAACGCATTTGGTTTCATTATTACAATAAATAAAGACGCTTCTGCGTCGTCCGAGCTTGCCCAATTCCTATCGCGGAGCAGCGTCCCGGATCGTCTGCATGCTTACTGTTGGATTGCAAAAGGCATAAAAAAGCACATCGCTGTTCATTCCATGCAATATGCGCCTGTCTAGCTATCACACTAACTTGAAGTTATGCGTCGAAACACACGAGGAGGTCCGGAAGGCTAACATTAGCAGTATCAGGTGAGTTGCACGACCACCCGTCACCTGCATCAGCCAGAAGAGCAGTCGCACGGTTTTCGACAGAAAAAATACAACGCTCAATGACGAATGCTGCTCCATTTCTTTAGAGATTTTACTCCTCAAAGGGGCGCCAAAACGCAGGAATGCAGCTAAATGCACCGCGGTGTATTCGGGGTGTTGGATTTATCCTATGTGAATAAGTCCGTAATTCCAATAGGTCTTCAAAAACTTGAATGCATAAGGCTTCCTCAAACACTGAATCTGCAATGCACACGAAAAAATTCGCTAACGTGCCATGAGAAACAGAACGGAACAATCAGCAAGTTTCCCACGTACACGCACGACCAGCGCGGCAACTATAACTACCGATCTCGGAGGCTTTGTATCTCAGCTTACCATAAATTACTTCAGGGGGCGGCGTCAGGTGGCGACACCGTAGTACGGTGTGCTCTGGCACCGATGGCTGTCATCGCAAAAAGAGCCACGTTTCCGGCGCCAGACGGCACACTACCCCATTCTAGTACACCATAGTATTAGCTTGCGGGGACAGGGGAATCAATGCAATCGACTGAGAATAAAAAGTAGATGGCTTTCGCCTTCGAGTCATATTAGGCGAATGCATAAGGGACCCTGTGAGTTTTTTGTTGCTATTTTTTATTTATATATGAAAAAAAAAAAGAAAACACGGCAAGGTAATAGCTGTTGCTATGTCTGGTTTTTCCGTGTGCTATAGGAATGTATGTTGGCGGCGACACGAATGACCTTCGTTCGAATCTCGCCCCTTTTTGGCGCGGCAAATAAAGTGGAAGCGGGCGTGCGGCAACTTTACGGCTTTTTGATCTCCCTTGGAGATCGAGTGGAACTGGAGTGGTACCTGCGACCGTCAAAGTGAGATAACAATAACCGTTACTGGTGCACATGTGGGCGTCGCTTCTGTTGCGAAATGTCTGTTGCGGAACCTGATTGGTTGTGTTAACGGATAAGAAGGGAAAGGGAATAGCCACGGATATAGATGACCACTCTTTCACGAACCTGCGGATTCCTTCCGCGTTTCTTGCGACTGGCTTTGTTAAGGTTTTTGTTGTACAGATTTTGAAGGTATATAGGGTACCCGCACAAGGATAGAAAGCTACAGAAAAGCAGACAGTGCTGCGGCTTGTGATCTTATCAACTTGAACGTTAACGAGCTAGTCCGACCCGCCGTATCGATGCTTTAATTGTCGAGCTTTGTAGCTGATGACGTTGCTTCCACTATAGTCATGGATTCACCGTCTGCTGGCGCCGTATGATTAGCTCCGTTCATATAAAAAATGCCAGGCCTGCGCGGAAAGCGCAGCACAGTCACAGCGAAAGCGGGAAGAACGGACTTTCTAGAGTCCGTTGTAAACTCTTGGGGCTACTAATACAGTTACACTAGCAAGGTGCCCATGCACTACGCCACAAATCATAATTTTTGTGAAGTTTGGAAGCACCCACTACGCCATTACTCGTCATTCTGCGGAGAAGCGATATACCAGCTACACATCTGTAAAGCATTATGCGCACTTTGTTGATGCGACTGCTGATGACGATGAAGAATTGCGGATGGATGGATGAATAAACTTTATTTTGGTCCCTCGGAACGCGCTCTAGCACGTTGCTGGCCTCTCCCACGTCGGAACAGAAATACCCAAGTCTCTCTGCTGCGTCGCGGGCCCGTGAGACTCTGTTCTTCGAGTCCGGATGGCCGCCTACCATTTTGACAGCGTGATGACTTCGCCGCCGCGTAACGCGGGGCACCGCCAGAGCATGTGTTCTAGATTCGCTGTGGCTGAGTCCTTTGCAATGGGTTGGAACTCGGTCTTCCTTGGCAACCAATAGAAGTGCACTTGCGAGGAACCCACTACGCTATAAATTATCATAATTTTTGTGAAGTAGGGAAGCAGCCACTATGCCATTTGTCGTCATTCTGTGGAGAACCGTGGTACCCGCTAAACACCTGTAAGACATTATGTGCACTTTGTTGATGGTGTGCCTGACGAAGATGAACAATTATGGCAGAGCCCTTTGTAATGGGTTAGAAGCATTCAACAGGCCACTCGTTGCGCACTTCTCATTGTGTGACGCCTGGTCACAGAATTCGCGTTGTGTGACGCCTGTTTGTTATTTTACTCTTCTATACCACGTGATATTACATATGTTAATGTGGCTCCTTCCCGGCATGAAGCCTGTATATGGTCTTTTTGCAAAGCAGTTTCAAACACCGGCATGGCACTCAAGCGTTACTTAGGACCAGGGGCGTAGCCAGAAATATTTTTCGGGGGGGGGGGGGGGGGGGGGGTTCAACGACACTTTATGTATGTTCGTGCGTGCGTTTGTATGTGTTCCTGTATATATATGCAAGCAAAATCGAAAATTTCCGGGGGGAGGGTTTGAACCCCCGCACCCCCCCCCCCTTGGCTACGCCTCTGCTAAGGACACACTTATTGTCGCTATGTGATTGTACTTTTGTTTGCTTTATTTGTGCTCTTATTGGGCATTCTAATACTCATGAAAAAATCCGTAAACAGGGGGTGGGTGCTCGAGCCGACGTTTCGACAAGTGGACTTGTCTTCTTCAAGGCTGGAACTGTCCACTTGTCCACTTGTCGAAACGTCGGCTCGAGCACCCACCCCGTGTTTAAGGATTTTTTCATCGCAAGCTTCCATCTTCCACCTCCTGCCGTTTTTTTTTTTTTGGATTCTAATACTCAGTGTGATAAATACCATGAAAGGAAAAAAGAAAACCGGCATGGCACTGAGGCAGAATGCTGGGCTCCCACGCAGATGGCCCAAGTTTGAACCCCGTTCCATCCTGGGTATCTTTTTTCTAGTTTTTTTTATTTCGCGCGATAGCGATTACGGACACCGGCGGCGGCGGCGGACAACTACGGCGCCAAAAACGGCCATTGTTTTGATCGCATAACAGCTTTCGCTGTGAAACACTCGTGCGATGCCCGCCGTGTGTGGTGCTAACTTAATTCTTGTATGGTTACCCCACCGCGACCCGTGGCGGTACGATAGTCCGCCAGCCTCGATCGTAGTCTGTCGCTTGAAAAACCCAACTACGCGTGACTGCACAATGCTGCTTAAGAGTAGACCCTCCAAACACAGTAATTTTTAATAAAGGAGCACATTTTCACATTTTTTGTGTATCTCTAATTTAGCCTTTATTTGGTAACCTTTATCCATGCAACGTGCAGTACAAGTGTAAGGCGTAGAAACCGCGCGCAAATATCGAAAACCATCTTAGAATAACAGAGCTTAGCTAGTCGGTAGGTGTTCATGTTTAAAGACTGGGCTTGCAAACACGGATACAAGACAAGACAAGACAGAAGTGAAGACAACACACGTGTCAGTCGGCATTTGTGTTGTCTTGACTTCTCTCTGGTGTCCGTGTTTGCACGCCCAGTCTTTTAACATTGAAAACCATGTCTGCGTGCGCGTATACAGTCGCGAGCTGAAGTTCGGGGTGCCAGAAATAATATTCCTTTTTTCTTTGCAGCCCGTTTATTGAAATCGAGTTGTCCAGCCTGAGTGCGCATGTTCGACCAATTCAATGAATTAACGCATGGAAGCAATATACCGCCCCCTTTTGCTCCCCCCACCATCTCATTCGCATCTCGCCCTTCTCTTCACGTCGTCTTGGTAAACATTCTCGGGCGACCGGCATAATTAGATGGCGCGTTTCTCAACTAAGCGAAAAAAAAAAAAAGGTCTCCCGTGCGCGATCGCGTACGGGTTGTCCAACGTGTAGTCCTGTTAATGGAATAGTCCTCTTCGGTTCCCCCTTCTCCACCCTAACATGGTGTCGGGCGATGTGTTTGGACAGGCGACGCGTGTCCCGGCGTCCTATATTACCCCCCTTTTGCCCACTGTTTCCGAAAAAAAAAAAACAGGAAAAAAAAACCCCGACGCCTCCTCCTTAGCCCAGTCGCCCCAGGCCTTTTAGCCCGTGCCCCCGGCTCGTCGCTACAGAGTGGCTCGAGGCCGGAGCACCGGCCATTAGCACGCGAGCTCACGCCGTGCCCCGGCCAATCGATGGCCGGCCGCGGAGGGATCAAAGAACGCGGGACCATTTTGGCGCCGTCAAATTGGCTACGCGGGCTTGCAAGTAAGAAGGCAGCAGGTGGAGGACGGTTCAAACTCTGTTCTCCTTCGGAGACCACCTAATAGTTCATCACCGCCCCCCTGCCACCGATGGTGGAGGCGGCCTTTTATTCGTCCTGGCCGCTGTTGGTGGTGCGTATTTTTTCGCGTTTTTTTTTTCAGGGTCTTATGCAGTGAATATATGGGTCTGGCTCATGTCCATAGACGCATCGGTGAAAGGAAGAGAAAAAGAAAGAGAAAACAAAAAAAAAGAAAGAAACACCGCTGCAGATGTATGGAAGTGTGGAAATTCGGATAGCCTATGCATCAAAGGCAGCGAAGCTATCTGGATGGTGTAGTTCTCAATTTTCAAAGTCTTTGAGATATAATTTACCACTGCTCTAAATGTATGCAATGGAAACGCTTCACTTTATAGCACTTCCTTGAATATATATATATATATATATATATATATATATATACACACACACGCACACAAGAAGAACGCCTTTATGTGCCGCCGCATGTTTGTGTACGTTTCGCCAGCGTTACCGTCCCTGTTGTCTTGCTGCGTGTTATGATGGCCTGGGGTATAGTATTTTGGACTGGGTCAGATTCCGCCATGTTTTCAAATTCAGACATCTTTTACCTCTTGAGCCAATCACAGGCGTCCCTTAGCAGTGACAACTCAGCGAATGGGGCAAACGGCATGGCGGATTGTTCAAGCTTGAAAGGCTTTTGCACGCCAGATTTTCCGAGAAGCCCGAAAGATTTTTCTACGAAAAGTTGGAACAAAGCGTGACAGTGGCTTTGTAACAGCGGTCATGTGGGATGATGACCTACTTCTCCTTGTTCAGAACAGCGATCGCTGTCTGTATCGGAGTAACTTGTGGACGTTTCCATGTTTGCTGGCTAAGCGTTTTACTTGACAACAGCAGCAACAACAACAGTAGTCAGGGAACCGTAACTCGCTACGGAATAATGACAGCATCTCCTCCTCACAAATATCTGCGCTATATATGGGTACTTTTATCGCTTCACAATCGATGTGGGAGGTTAAAGAAATTGTGCATTGACGAAAGGTTAGCGTGATGTATAAGGCTTGTCCTGTGAGAGTGACATTGTATATAGTGCCTTGTTTTACTTGGGATTTCGGGATATCTTGCCCCTCCCCATTTCCTTATTTCCAGTGGAAACAGAAGGCTGGTCTGATTAACCTCTCTCTAGGTTTCCGATTCTTGCTTTCTCTCTCTAGCTCTCGGGATATCCGCTTCTAAGAAGGCCTGCATTCCCATGCTTAAATAGGGAGCGAGGGAGAGACAGAGAGATAGATAGAGGTAAAAAGATGATACAGACAGGCGGACGGACGGAGACCATATCTTGTGCAGCGAAAGAAACGCACGTTCCTAATTCAAGAGCCGCCCTGCGTGAGAGGCGGCCTTATAAGTACACTGCTAAGTTTTCCGAGTTCTCGCATCGAGCGGCTATGCGACGTCATGTATGGCCTCCGTTTTTTTTTTTTTATGCATGCAACAAGTGTGAAGTGTGTGCAGGTCCTCCGGGACCGGTACATCCCAAGGAGGGCACGAATCTTTAAAGACGCCGCGCGAAAGGCGCCAAGAGGTATTAGGGAGCCCCCGCGAATGCGGGAGGCGATGGAAGGGGCTAATTCGGTTCGTGGCTCGCGTGCGCGGGCGCTCGTATATTAAGCGTATGAAAGCGAAGGCCGGCGTCAAAGCCTGTACAGTCAAAGCTTTGCACACGCGTGTCTGTTTGTGTAGAGAATAAGATGGCTTTGTCAGAGGAACCACATTTGGGAGAATCGATTGGCGCAACTGCATATATACTGTGTAAGGGGGAAGCGGCGAGCTGCGGATGCCGAAAAAGTGCCGCGGCTTGTTAGAGATTCGAAAGCAGAGAGCTTGCCCCGAAGAATCGAATGCGGACGGAGTTTCGTCGTGGGGCAACGGAGAAATCTTGGGTGGCTAATTAGGGAAGCTATATGGCTAAGCCGGCCGAGTGGATTAGGCGAGATCTTCGTGAAAGCAAATCCTCGAGTGTCGTTGTCTGGAGGGGGATCGCGGGCTGTAGACACTTTGCCAGCGTTGTCGGCGCCTGTGTGGTGAGAAGGTCTGAGCAGTAAGGATGCGCCCGTCTGGGAGCTTGGAGTCCGCGCGAATGTGCGCGAAAAACGCGACCGTCCCATCCGTGTAAGCGTATACGGTGAACAGTGGCAGCGGAATGTGCGAACGAATGAATGTTTCAGTAATTAGGGTCATTTAGCGTTGCCGGTTTACCGCACGGTATAATTACGGAAATTCCATATCGCTTGTGGTCGGCACGTCGGTGTTTTAGCTTGTAAGACCTGTTTTATTCACTGCATTGTCTCATGACGTTACCGAACGCAGTGAGCGTATCGCGCAGCTAAAACGTTAAAAAAAAGAAAGAAAAGAAAGGAAAAAGAAAAGGCCTGCGTGCTGACCACGACGGTACGGCAGTACCGTGCCGCCGCGGTCTTACCGTACAGTACCGTACCGCAAGACACATAAGTACCGACCTGAAAGACCTCACCACGTTACCGTGCGCATCCAACAAATCGCGCGGCAGAAAAAGTTTGTGGATCGTGGTACGCTAACAGAAAGCGGTAATACCGTAGCGTAAACGGAATCGTATTACCGGCCGTGCTAGAAGACCCTTCTGAGGCGATATGCGAATCGTGAACGTTGTAGACTTGTCGCTTGCGCTGGCTATAACTATTTGCAACAAAGTCTACACTGCTCTTAACAAAGAGCTTTATTCGATCGACGATATACTGTTTGCGAGAACTCGGGGGCGTTCGACAGAATGGCGTGAGAGGAAGAATGAAAGAAAAAGAAAAAAAAAATACAGCGACAGTTTTGTTTGGTGGAACATTCGTTTCCCTTGCGCTCTCTCGCATTCCTTGCGACTAAACGGCGCGTCTACATTTTTTTTTTTTTTTTGCGGAGTGCACTGCGCGAGATAAAAGGCGTGACACAATAGCGCGACATCAAAAGGGTCAGACGGTGGAACAAAGGAAAACTTGCTTCTAAAGGCTTTGCTTGCACTGACCAGGAGAAAGGGGGTGGGGGGTGCTTTTTGTGTCCGGAACGCGTTGCTCTCGACGGCTGCAACGCTTTTTTTTTTCTTTCTTTCTTCTCTTCTCTCGTTTCACTGGTGTCTTGAGTTTTAAGCACGTCGTACCGGTGTCTTTTGTACAGTGTGTACGATATACGGCGCGGAATCTGTGGTATGCTTTATGACTCGATTTGCTGCTTTCGGAGAGTGAAAGGGGAAAGGGTTAGGCCGAGGAAAGGGTGTGTGCATAAGTTACGTTGTTATGTAGTAGTCTTTATTTTCCTTTATTCTGTTACTTTAGTCTACCACTCACTCCTTTGTAAGTGGCTGTTTGGACATCTTCTACGCCAGAAAATTTCCCGTCGGCGCACTATTTCTCTTCTGTTTTATTCTTACGAACTTTAGAACTCACATACGTGCTTCAACCCGCCGAGAAATTCACGACTGCTGACTCTCGGAACGGTATTGAGAAGAGCTGAAAATCATAACGTGGCAAAACAGACAAACAAGTTATTCATTCTCTTCTACTCAGTCTGGCTTCACTCGGACTCAGCGTCTCCCAAATTTTGCGCAGCCGTACCGATTCAGACGCGGACTTAATGATTGAGTCTTTATCTGAGTGAGTCGACTAATGAGCGAGTTTACATTGAGGACGCTTTTATTAGAACATCGCTCATACTGTCCGCTCACGCTGCTAAGCAATGTATACAGATCTGGGGGCTCAACACACAAGTAAGGGATGTATTCTACAATAATATTCGTTTGCGGGCGTCTTCAATTGTCCGAGAAGAACAGCGCCTACATTATCAGAGGGTAGTTTACAGTTTGACAGTGTGGGCAGAAAAGAAAATTATAGAGAAAGAGAGAGAGAAAGGGCGAGAGAGATGGTGGTGGTTTCGTATTCGTACAGCGTTGTGCGCGCAAATACGCAAATGCTGCACGAGTAATAGACATTGACGCTAAATATAAAATGCGCGCTTGTGGCGAAAAACACATCAGGGTCAAACCATAGTAGCTATAAGAAACGCAAGCTCCAATGAGCAGACACCCAATGCTCAGGAGAAAAGACGCATTATATTCTCTAGTACATTCGAAGCAGTGGCGTAGCCGGGGGGGGGGGGGGGGCACACCGGGCTTGTGCCCCCCCCCCCGAATTTTTTTTTGCCATGGCACACACGTACAGCACTAAATGACATTCGAACGCGTCTACCTGCCCTGCCTCCACTTCAGATCATGAAGGTCCCTTCCCCCCCCCCCCCCCCCCCCTCAACCGAAAAAAATTTCTGTCTACGCCCCTGATTCTAAGCACTCAAACTACAAATCTCCAGAATACTCAACAGGCGAATCGAAATGACGCTTAACACGTGTTTTGGTAAGCATTACGCTGATTGTACGCAGATACAACCATCACCTGTTACCTTCCCCGGTAATGAGACGGCTGTCTCCGTCGTCCTGTTTTCACAGAGTAGCTAATCAACTTATGGCGGATGTTCAACTTCTTAAAGCTATTTGAGGATTACGAGGGAGGCCGTAGTGTTGGGATAGCGGATCTAATTTCGACGATCCACCGGGAAACGGAGAAATCCTGTCAGCTCCGCGCGTTCTCCTGAGGGCTGCGCTCTCCCGCCAGGCATCCGAGTGTGGCGGTGAAGAAGAAACGGCGCAGCGGCGCGTGCCGCCCAAGGACGTTTAGAAAAAAAAAAAATGATGGAGTGGAATCTCTCGCATCCCCTTACCGGCTGAAATGGAAGCAGCGCTTGCCCACTGTTTATCTCGGAATCGTGCTCTTTTGGGGTGGTGCACGCTTTGAGATAACGTTGTTTCGCTCTGTTAATGTAAACGCTAGTGTGTGTTTGTGACTGTACGTATTATTTATACGTATATGCCTAATAAAGTTCTTTCAACCAACCAACCAATATGTGATCATCGCATATAGCATAGTCATCACCGGACACCTGGAGTAGCTAGCCAGGTGAAAAATCAGGCTAATATCTTCGGAAATATCATTAAAAGTTGTTATCCGTCTCTCTGTGTTTGTTCTCAAAGAAGAGATCCTTGTTCTTGTAACACATCTAGATGAGTATCCATGACTTGATCTCCAATAACATTTGCCTAGACTTCGACGTTTCTTGAGGAAACCGGTAACACAAAGACACACATTGAGCAGTATGCCAATATCTGGCCGAAGAAAAAGCCATATTAAAGGGCGTGGGAGAAAAACGTAAAAACGTTCTCTTTTCTTCGCTGGAAGCTAACGTTTTATCCTGCCCCTACCAAGATGGCGGACCACGCCCTTTAATTAATATGGCTTTTTTTTCCCGGCCAGATCCTGCTCAATGTGTGTTTTTGTGTACCCACCCTAAGATGGCGGCCGCGACTGCCATCTTAGAGTGGGCGCGGGTTCACTCGTGAGGCACAACTTTCACTCCAGCGATTCGTTTAAAATCTCCATGGTATAGCTGTTGTGGCGAGTGAAAAATGTGGCGCTGCAACGATGGAGAAGTTGCTTGGCACGGTCGCCGGAGAGACGGACGGAAGAAGAAGGGGGGAGCGAAAAGTCAATTTGCCGCGGGCAAAGTGCCGACAGGGAACGCTTGCGGGCAAATCAGAGCCATCCGTGAAGGCATGCGGTCTGAATGCAAGGCGAGAGGGAAGAAGGATAGGAGCGGAAGGGGATGGGGGCAGTTGTTGCTTCCGGCGCAAAGAGTTCTTGAACCGCGGCTTCAGGCGGGGTCCGTTCAGTGCCGCAAGATGTTTTGGACTCGGCTTCCCTCTGAAAGCGTTCAGAGCCTGCGGTGGTTCCTGTTGGCGCTGCACTTCAGGGATGGTATACTGGAACAGACTCGGCCGTCGCAGGCTCTCGACACGGAAGGAAGTATTGTGGATATGAATCGTGGGCTTTCGGCCGCTTTTATGGTGCCGGACTGGAAATACGCGTGTTCGCAAACACGCGTATTTGACGTTGCGATCGCGGGTCAGCAGTACTGATACACGGACGTTTGCCTATACGTTTGCGGAGCGGTTAAAAAACTCACAGGGTCCCTTACGCATTCGCCTGAGACGACCAGAAGGCGAAAGGGATCTTCTCCTGTTTCCTCTCGGTCGATTTATTGATCCTTCTCCGCCCCTCTCCGAAGGCCTTCTACACCTAACATGGTTTTGGAATGCCTCCAGGATCGGAGGCATTGCAAGCTCTCTGCAGCTCACCTTGTTCTGCACTGCCTCCGTGACTGGCCCACCTTTGACAAAGAGACATTGTCAAGTGAAGACGTCATCGTGTGACGTCATAATATGTGATGTCATGATGACGTCATGTGATGACGTCATCACGTGATGCCTTGTTTAAGATCACTCGTGCGAACGCCGAGGGACGCCGGCGGTCAATTTTCGCGTTTCATGAGGCACCTGAGGCTTGTGCATTAAATCTCTATAATACCCCGCCGTGGTAGTCTCGTGTTTATGGTGCTTGGCTACTGACCCGAAGGTCGCTAGATGGAATCCCGGTCGCGGCGGCCTCATTTTCGATGGAGGCCAATGTGCTTGAGGCCCGTGTACTTAGATTTAGGTGCACGTTAAAGAATCCCAGGTGGTCGAAATTTCCGGAGCCCTCCACTATGGCATGCCTCGTAATCGTGTCGTGGTTTTGGGATGTTAAACCCTAACAGTTATTATATTATTATAGCTCTGTAATCATATTCCACGGGAGCATTCTAAAATCCCCGGAGGAATGATGCCGGTAGCTACAAAAGCATTTACTAAACTTTCGATTAGAATAATTAACAGGAGAAAAGCTCTTCCCGGAACCCTCTTTTCGATATCCTACGTGATAGCTGAAGCCGACAATCAATTTCTTGATATTGTGTTGGCAACCAACTACATACGTAATCGTCAAAGTGCTAACGTAATTAAGGAGCGAGTCAATTCTTCAAAGCTGCTCAAATGTCTTCGTCGTGGAAAAAGACTGGGCTGACTTTTTTTTTTTGTCTTACCTTCTTATGATTCATTGTTTCGTTTTGTTAAACTATTTATTCCGACTGGTTTTTCGTGCTGTGTTTAGTGTTTGCCACACTGGCCGTTCTCGAATTTCCGCAATAATGTAAGAGTGCAGTCTGTAGCCCGAAGTAATTATGTCTGATGTCCTGCCGTACAACACTTCCTCAACAGTTTTTTTTTTTTTTTCTGATTTGCGAAGGCGTTCTTGAGGTGCACGTGCCGAATTGGGATGAAGGCCCCGGCGTTCCCTAATCTTATTATGCGGAGTGGGCAGATCAAACGATAGCGGCGCTTCGTTTTTATTGTAGCTCTTGTTTTTTTTTTTTCTCTCGTTCTTTTATGGACAAACCCAGTGTTGGCTACAGTCGTGGGACGATCAAGGTGAGAGTCTTCAACACGAAAAGAAAAACACGAAAAATGCTTTACAAAGCTGCTTCGACGCCAAACATACGTGGAAAGGACAGTAAGCAGAACGAATTCCGAAGTATCACAAAGTGGTTCATACACGCGGACACAATAAAAAACACTACTAAGCAACAATACAGAACTTACCTGCGTTTTGACAATACGTATGTACTTCGTCTTCGAGGGCACATTTTACAGGCAGATGCATGGAACAGCGAAGGGGGCCGTTGTATCAGTGGCAGCCGCCAATTTAACGATGGAATTGATTGAAAAAAACGTTACCTGAATTCCTTTACCCCGAAGCCAAAAGATTTTCTTCGTTACGTTGACGATTCCTTCAGCATAATTAAGAGGGACACTCTTCCAGTCTTCACGAATCATCTGAACAACATGAATCCAGCTATCCAGTTTACTGTCGAGGAAGAACGGCATGGCCAACTTCCTTTCCTTGGCGTACTGGTTAAGCGCAAGAATCACGCATTATCGTTTTGCGTGTATAGAAAAGCCACCCACACTGGCCGTTATTCGAATTTTAATTCCGTGCATCCAGCCTTCCACAAACGGTCAGTTGTTTCTTCACTTCTGCTTCGAGCAAACCACATCTGCTCAAACCCAAATGATGTTTCGGCTGACGTAATGAAGGCGCATGGCGACCTAACTTCTAGTGGATACCCGGATTCTTTTATTCGCTCTGTTGAAAACAGACTGTCACGCTCTGCACGTCATGTCGACGCGCCTCCAAAAAAAAAAAAAAAAGCGAGCACTGGTACAATATGTGGCCGGAATCGGATAATCTTTGGCCCGGATTCAGCAGATGCAACGTGCAAATCGCCCATGTTCCAGCAAACAAGCTAAAGCACTCGCTGGCGAATGTGAAAGAAAAATTGGCAAAAGAAAAGGATCCCGGTGTGGTATACAGCATCCTCTGCGCCGGATGCGATCATGTTTACGCGGGCGAGACGGGAAATTTCGAGCAGAGAGTGAAACAACGCCGCTATA
Source organism: Rhipicephalus sanguineus (assembly GCF_013339695.2). Classification (NCBI taxonomy): domain Eukaryota; kingdom Metazoa; phylum Arthropoda; class Arachnida; order Ixodida; family Ixodidae; genus Rhipicephalus; species Rhipicephalus sanguineus. The sequence goes on from NC_051177.1 coordinate 46,844,267, forward strand.
CGACGTCACGAAAAAGAACGCTGCGTCTAATGCATTGGCGGAACACGCAGAACCGACTGGCCATGTAATCTATTGGCACGACGCCAGCATCATTGACAAATAAAGAAAATTGTTTTCACGTCTTTATCTGGAGTCGTTGATAATACAGACGACAGAGCGTGCACTCAACCGCAACGACGGAAACTGTCCTCACGTGTATATGCGCGGTGCTTGCGGCACCTATTGAAACGTACCTGACTTTTGCACTTCTTTGTGAACAAGGCTCCCGTGCGGGAGCCGAAAAGTCTTGTTTGTTTTTAAAGTGTCTTCATTGTGGTCGGCGTTTATTCCTCTTTTGTTGGTATTGCTATGCCAAGTCTTCTTTTCTTTCGTTCTTGTCTGTATAAAACTACGCATTTATCGTATATTGGTGTGCATTTGCAATCTATGCTACGAAAGAGTGGCGATGCACTGTTTACCAACTGTTTGTCAGGCCATGGCGTTTGTGTCTGTTGTCTGGTTCTATTCTCTTGTACGCGTGTTTGTACGTCTTGGCATTACTGTCCTCTTTTTATATCGTATGCCGTCTTTTCTGCCGCCTCCCCAACCGACAGGCGCTGAGCTGTGCACCCAACTAGGGCTGCAGAAATAGCATCTTTTCCTCACCCCAACATCCCGTCCTCCTCTCTCATTAGGAATGTATAGCGTTGTGCATAGTTGCAGGCGCAGTTTATAAATTCACAGCGTCAGTTGGCTGCACTAAAGAACCAAGACGTAGTTGTTGTGCTTTCTTTCTCATTTTGCTCGAAAAGCAAAAGCAGCGACAGATTAAATTTAAATTCAGTGCTCCGCTCCGCATTAAGCAGCACAAGATGGTCAGAGTCAGACTGAAGCCTTACGTACAAACGCGACTCGTCTGGGTGCCAAAGCCCCGTAATTCGCAAGTATGGCTAAACGCGGATGTCCATAGTATTGCATCTCAGTGCGACGATCGGCAAAAGGAAGATTGAAAAGTGAAAGGCAAGAGAAGTGATTCTCCCCTGTCACTTCTTTGCCTTCTCTTTTTCGATGCAAGATGCAAAACCCCATGAACCAACCACAAAGCAAAGCGTGCATTGTGTTGTGGGAAATCCTGGCAACATATGTTAATGAGGGGTTCGGATTCACAGGTGCCTTCGTATTTTATAACATAGTTCGTTGTTTCTTTCATTCCTTGTTTTCTTGATTGTTTGTCTGACCTCGCTAATTAAAAGGCTTAAGCCCTGCCTCATTGCCGTGTTCGTCGGACTTTTTGTCCGGTTGGAGAGAGGGAACTTATTTGAAAGAAAGAGGAAGCGGAGAAGGCAGGTACACAGGAGAGAGGCTTCACTGATGAGCCCTCCAAAATGCATCGCAGACACATGAGCACGTCTGCTGGCGTCGTAGGAGCGGATTATTCGCACGACCAGACATTCGCATGCGGGTACCGGCGACTACGACGGCTCTGCCCCGTATAATCACGTCCTGCTGAGCAAGCGGGACTGCAGATTTGAAAATTTCGGCCGCTCCATGGATTATACTTTGTACGTCGCAGCGCCGCATGCAACGCCGCGCACACCGAATCCCGCCTTTATGGTTACTCCAAAACACTAAATATAATCTTCTGCTTGCGCACCGCTCTCCGCTGAAACCACCCTCACGAGTACTTCACGAACAGTCTGGTGCTTCCTCGTATGGTGACTTAGGCCTAATTCTGTCGCATTTCCCCCATTCTCATCGACTGCCATCGATTCACGCTCCTCCACGATGGATATTTAGTTCACCGCACCAGTGCATGCATGCACTCGGCTTATCGACGGAAAATGAAGTCCAGGTGTTGTTTTGTTGCCTGGCTTGGTCGGGTCCGCGCCAAGCATATACCATTGGAAATCGCAAGTTATACCGGTACAGTGTGTGCATGTATATACTTTATACAGTTATTAACGCTGCCGTCGTTTCTTTCGCGGTCCGCAAAGCGCATGCGTGCTCGAGTATTTGCGCAGCGTATGCGCGGTATTACGCACGATGTTGGTCGACGATGCTTGTAGTACGTGCTTACTGTCTCAGAATAGCCGTGCGCGGAATAGTCGGCGCCGACAATGAAGCCCCGAGCGGCGGCGCGCGCGTTATTGGGGGTGATAGCCGGCCTCCACGCAGTTTATGCCTTTCGATGAACTTCGCGTCGGACTCACACTTCTCGGACGCCATCGCAACCGCGGTGATTGCATCGTGATAAATCCTCGTCGCTGCACATATAACAACACCTAATAATAATAGTTGCTGGTGATTTACGTCCAAAAACCACGATATGATTATGAGGGATGCCGTGTGGAGGGCTCCGGAAAAATTGACCATCTGGTGTTCTTTTACGTGCGCCTAAATCTAAGTACACGGGCCTCTGGCATTTCACCGCCATCAAAATGCGGCCACCACGGCCTGAATTCGATCGCGCTATCTTCGGGTCAGCAGTCAAGCAAGCACCGTAAGCACTATACCACCATGGTGGGTGTTCATATATATATATATATATATATATATATATATATATATATATATATATATATATATATATATATATATATATATAGATGACGGTTTAATGGATATTTACACAAGTGGCAGCCAAACAAGATGGCTGAGAAACCCCACGCGCAAGCGCTTCTCGCTCACTCGTCGTCTTCATCTTCGGCGAGCACCGTGCTAGCTCATGTCCATGACACACCGTGACTATATATATATATATATATATATATATATATATATATATATATATATATATATATATATATATATATACGTGAAGGTTTGGTCTAGTTGTTACTCCGTTGCCCAGGGCATTAACAGCGCGAAAAAAAAATCAACTAAATATAAGTAAGGTTGTCGCCTCGCTCCGTACTTCGTTTATTTGTTAATTTTTATTCGCGCTGTTAATGTCCTACGCCCATCAGCTTGTTTGTTTGGAGCGCGGATATTCGCAGCCAAGAGACGCGGAGCTATTACGTTATAAGGATATGCGACGCGACTGTTATAACGTTAGCAAATGATGGATGCATCAGAATGCGTGCCGCCGTATTCAGATAGGGCTCGCTGAAGCGTGACGTCGTTATAATTCGGGAATCGAGCCGCGGTATATCGGGCGCAGGGTGAGCTCCGGTTATAGAGCCAGGCAAGGATGAAAAATATATATATATTCGTTTGAAGATGGATCACCGGGGAATATGACCGAGCCCTGTGGCCATTCTTGCTGTTTCAGCGTGTTCTTCTTTTTTTTTTGTTGTGTTTTACGTAGCTGAGGTTGAGCTTTCTCAGCAAAAAATAATTAAAGAAAGAAAGAAAAGAAGAAAAGAAAAGAAAAAAAAGGTAACGCTGCTATTAAGAAAACAATCGGGATGTGTGCCCACGTGAGCTTATCTTTTTTTTTTTCTTTAAGTTTGGGAGAACGTGGCTTTGGGGAACATGTATGTATGTTACAGTGTGCGGGTTTGTGTACTTAAATATTGCGACACGTACGTAGTTTTGTATTCTCGCGCGATCGCGCATGATATCGGTCTGTCGATGCCGCAAAATGCGTGTTCGACAACCTTCGCGTTGACAGTTGCTCCGGTGAACGCGTGATCGATTTGCTCACCGAATATCGACCTATCCGAACGGCGTACGTCTAATACCGGCGAACAGTCGCGAAACTCTCTCCCTATCATTTCGCGTTCATCGATTCACTTTACACCTTTCAGCGTGCCAACTTCCTTTCGCTCAGCGTGGTGAAAGTCGTTACACTGTTGCGTTTATTTCGTCACGTTACATTGCACTACGTTGGTCTGGACGCGGCGAGGCTCTGAGGAGACGCGTTGGGGCAGTTGTTCTTGGCGCACTTCGGCCGTATTCGCTATGCGCTCGTAGGGGACCGTTATACTTTCACGCATGACTGTGCAGGATATCCTTGGAAGTTGTTGCGCAAGTCGTAATTTCTATAGGATGTAGATGAGTGTGCGCCTTTGTGTGTGTTGTGAGCTCGCGTGCTAATGGCCGGTTCACCGGGCTGGAGCCACTTTGTAGCGACGAGCCGGATGGCACGGGCTAGAGGGCCTGGGGCGGCAGGGGTAACGAGGGGGCGTCGTGTGTGTGTGTGTGTGTGTGTGTGTGTGTGTGTGTGTGTGTGTGTGTGTGTGTGTTTGTGTGTGTGTGTGTGTGTGTTTGTGCGTGTGTTTGTGCGTATGTGCGTGCACCCATTTCAGTCCACCTAGAGGCACGCTCCTATCCCATGCAGAAGTGTCTATAACGGTGCCCAGTTCCGATGCCGAGCTGTATAAATGTGGAGGCGACCGCATTACACTAATACGTTACCCAGCTCGCTGCACGAATCGGCAACTCCGCGCGCGCTGCTGGCCGCTCGACCATCCATCAGTGAAATCGGCAGCTGCCCGCCGGAGCGAGCGTGGAACCGCGGCGCGGTCGACCGTCCACGCGCGAAGCAGGTGGTGGAGACAACCGGAGGAGAAACGTCGCGATCGACTCTGACGGGGTGTGGGGTGTTACGTAAATACGCGTGCGTGCGTTTACGCACTTAGGAGACGGACGCGTCGTCCCGTCCTGTCTCTGCCATGGGAGCACGTATACACACACGGCTCGCTGGACGCAGAGCGAGATCGATGCCCGGCGGGCACACTCATTAGGTCGCGCCGCTCGTCCGGATGGACCCTCGCGCTGACTCGATCAGCCGGACTATACACCTATACGGTTGTGTGCAGTGTCCGCAACCCACTGCGCTTCTCGCCCTGCTCGCTAATACGCGGGTCGTGCCGATGTTTTGCGCTCCCCGGCCTGTGATCCGCGAGCGACAGGAATGATTTCATCCGGCCACACTCGACACGCGGTTTTCGCCGAAGGGAGGGAGGCAGGGTCACTTCGCTCGACAAGCGACCGTTTCCTTCTCGTGCTCCCCTTCTCGTCTTGCGTCGTCGCTGTCGTTCGTTGGCGCTTCTTGGAAGCGCGGGCATCTGTGTCTGTGAACGAGGAGCGAATGTGAAAGACCCCGTAGCGGTCGTCGTAGCAGGCGCTGCCTCTCTTGTATAACTTTTTTGTGTGCGTGCCAATGCCGAACAGAAACGGACGAGGCTGATGTCGACGTTACTGCGAAATGTGAGAGCTCGTGAGCCTTGGCCCGTTCGGTCAAGCGTTAATTGACACGCGCCGAAGAGTTCAGTAACCGCGAGCCACCAGAAGATTTATTGGCGTTCACTTATCCGCAGAACCTGTTGCAGTTACAACGGAGAACGTTAAAGCTATGTGTATATAGGTACTTTCGCAGTCCGATGCGGCGTGTGTGTCACGCAACTTTGTCACGTTATCATACGTGTGTCTATACATTTCTCCCCGTTAACGACTTCGCTAATATTAATATAAACTTGTGGAACCTTGCGTTACGAAAAGCTGTGATCTGAGTTTTGAAGCATGCCATGTGAGCATCTTCAGTTTCAAATTTCCACGTGGTCAACCAGCGTACAACGAAACCTTTGCACGCGAGCATTTTTTCCTTCCCGTATATTGCCGTCATCGAAATGCGGCCGCGCGACGGTCGGGGTCGAACCCTCGACCTAGAGCCTCATGCGCAATGCCTATAAGTTGCGGGTCGATAGCTTTCGAATGATCTTTAGCTCCCAACGTGCTGCCTGGCTTTATAGCTTCGGGCGTTGCCGATTTTTGCGTCATTTCTGCAAGTAGTTCTTCTGCGAATCGGAATAAGTGTTCGGATTACGCAATTATTCGGACGAGCGAATAGCTCGTGGCACTGTGGTTGGCTCGCTTTGACAGCGCGGGCGGAATGTCCCCGTCTCACCGAAACGTTATTAAGCGTCTCCCCCCCACCTTCCCATTTTCACGGCCGTTTGACGAGCTTGGTTATATAGTCTCCTTTCAGCGCGTGTGCAGCTCTCAAAACTCTTTTCGCAAAGCTGCTGACCGTTCGCTCTTCGGGCGTAAGGGATGTAAAAAAAATGGAGGCTCGTCGGTCCCTATGTGGAATATTTCTACATGCACTAACTGTATCGGCCGCTCGTAATAACGAAGTGCGTCCACGAATAGCTTGTTGCGTGCTTCCGCTGCCTATCAAAAAAAGGGCTCGGTTACTCGGTGGGTTTTTCAGCGGACGAAGCTCATTTAGGTGGGACGACGGCACTCGGGGTCTGAGCCGTGGGTCGCCGGTGTAATTACGACGCCACTTCCGACTTTGCTGCTGCTGTGTATATAGGTATATGCACATAGAGAACGGAGTGCTGGAGAAAGAAGCGATGCGCGACTAATGCGAACTCGCGTTTAGTGCGTGGCACGTGCTGTTTCTCTCTCTCTCTCGGTGCCTCATCATGGACAAACGCGATGAGGTTATAAAAATTAATTGCTGCAGTTGCACTCCCAACACTCGCGCAGTTAATGCGGCGACCGCTGCGGGCGAGCGCGTTTCTATATAGATGCGCGAAAGCTGGGGGCGCCGTTTGCGAAAGTTGCTTTATTGACAGAGGGTGGTCCTTTATTTTTATTTTTTTTAATTATTTTTACGTACTGCAATCCTGTAAGAAGGGTTATCGCGAGAGTGTGACGAAAACAAAATGCGAAATGCGCGTTTAACGTACAGACGTTGTCAGCGGCGGTTAATATAGCTGCTGCTACAAGTTCTTTTATAGTGACGGAGATATTATCGCATGACTGATGACCCGATCGTAGGCAGCGGGATTGAATCCCGGCCAAGGCGGCCGATGGAGGCGAAATAGATTTTTACTAGGTGCACGTTAAAGAACCCCAGGTGGTCGAAATTTCCGGAGCGTTGCACTACAGTATCTCTCATAATCATATGGTGGTTTTGGGACGTAAAACCCCAGATATTATTATTATTATTATTATTATTATTATTATTATTATTATTATTATTATTATTATTATTATTATTATTATTATAGTTGTGTATTGTTATGCCAGGGCTCCCAACCCAAACTTCCTTGCTTCAACAAGGCATTCAAGCTGGTAGAACGTCTGACGCAGCCAGCGTCAACACCCGCTGATGCAACGAGGCGGGAGTCTTACGCAATCCGCGGCAACACCAGCTGATGCAACGAGGCAGGAGCCTTACGCAATCCCCGGCAACTCCGGCGCTTCGTCTGACGCAACCGAAGGAAATCTCTCCCGCAACGTGCGGCAAGCCCTCTCATCCGCGGATCCGGTTCGAGCCAGCGACCAACGGCGGTTCCTGATTGGAGGCTTCGCGCTCCTGGCTGATGCAAGCGATCGCCCAGGGCTATAAAAGAAACAAGCTGCGCGGAGAGACAGCGAGACAGCGAACGAAGAAATCGCGGGTCGTCGTCGCACCGCTGTGCGAGCCCAATAAGCTGTCGGCCCCAGCGCCGAATATGTAACGCCTCTGTATATATGTATATAAATTTGCCTTAACTCACCGTCGCCTTTATCGCTCCGTCTATCAGCTCTGCGCAGAAGCAGTCGCAAGCTGAGACACCTGTTACCCAACAGTATATGCAATCAAATTTTTTATTCCCCTTCAATATTTCTCATATTGTCTTATTTTACTCCTCCCCTTTTGTATTCATTTCTTTTTGTCTACGTGTTTTTGCTCTTTTTATTTCTGCAGACTGTCTCTATTGTATTGTTTATTTTTATTGTGTTTTTTTTTGCGTGCGCCTGCACAAAGACCTCATGGTTGTTCCTGGGCACGTTAAATAAATAAATGATTGATTATTATTATTATTAGACATAATAGCATCTCCGTGCGAACTGTTCCAATTTTCGGCAGCACAAGGCTATATATGCTCGACGCTATAGCATTTGGAAAACTTGATGTCGTGTAAAGATAAGCAGCGTTGAGGATCAGCCGAATTTTATTCTTATGAAGCACGTAAGTAGTGGGATTCAAAGTAGACAGGTTAGGTTTCATAATGCGAAGTCTCTTTGGTTTCCTTTCTCCCTTCCCCTTTCATTATTATTCAGACGCTCCAATGCTCTCGCGTGACCATTAGCAACGAACTTGCTTCCGGCACTTACGAAATATCCGGTGAAAGCAACCAACTAACGACGCGACGTCTGTTGCTCAATCGTTCCCACGTGTCATTTGACGACTTCAAGGACTCTGGTCGGGATTCTCGCCTTTGAAGACGATCGAGACTGGCTTACCGTGCGCTAAGTTCAGTGTTGAGTATAGTTAGAGTTTCTCGTTTGAACATCGCTTTTGTACGAGATTCTGATCAATCGCGCCGCACGATAGCTTCGTTTCGCATATAAATTCCAGCATGCGGTTTGGGTCTGCGTAGTAATCAAATAAATAATTAGCGTGAAGTTTTAATTAGTAAGGACACGTGCAGTGCACGCTTCGTACGGTCGGCTTTGCGTCCTTGACGGCCATTGTGAGGCCACGTGCCTTCTTCGCATTCGGGACGTCGCCCCGTCAATTCGAGAGGCGCATTTTTGAAAGACCTCCTCCACGGTACTTGTCGTGAGGATGCCACAAAAGCGACACTCCCCGCCTTTCTTCCCGCCTCGAGGTTCGGAGGAGACGTCTGCGCTCGTGTCGCGCCCGTGTGCTCGAAGGTTTTCATTGAGGAAGTGTTTGTGCTAGGACTTCCGGACTCGCGGGAAGCTGGCTGGCGTGGTAGGCGCACCTATACTTGTCAGTACACGTCTCCACTCGTTAGTACATCCAGTCATCAGTGCATGCCGTCAGTGCATGTATGTGAGGCCAGGGCTGGGCAAAGATACTTTGAAATTGTATCGCGATACGATACAAGATACTCAGGCAAGAAGTATTGGAGATACAGATACAAGGTACTGCCGCAATAATTGTATCCGACACGATACTTGGCAATTGTATCTTAAGATACTTCGATACATTCTCAAATTTGTTATTATAGATCCATATAATGTAGCAGCAAACGCCTATACATGAAAATGTCTCCTTGAAAATGTCTGAACTCACACATATTTTGTTTCACTGTTATGAAATGTCTTTAGTAGCTCAAAAGTATTGCCCGTCTTGCTCAAAGTACATTAGTTTCCTTCCAAAACTTATTGGGGCTTGTTTTAGCTTCTGCACAGGACAGCTCTTTATACACTTCGCTGACAGCTGTTCTTGCTTCTCATTTTTGCAATTGATGAGAGTCGCTGCTCAGCTTGCCGACCAGCTATTGCCATATAATCACAATAACGTCAATAAGAAGCCTTCGCACGACGGCACAAATACCGGTCTGGACTATTACCTTGTCCGTAAAAGACAGTTTGCAAAATAACGTATATCCGGACAGGTGCACAGGAGCAACAACGCTTGTAGCGACTTTTTGGGGGCGAAGGGGCGGGGACGCATGGCGTATACGGGGTTTGAGACCATTCGCTCGGCCCGGCCGGCACACACGATCGTCTCCATCCTATTTGTTTTTATTTTCTAAATGAGTATGTTCATGAGCTACACAGACATGACTGGTCTCAGGCATTTCTTTCGTGAAAGACATGTGTCACCATGTGCTGAAACATAACCATGGAACAAAAACTCTATATTTCAATCCGCGTCCAGATTTCACTCGTTGTGTACATTGGTATCGATGTTTCTGGAATCCTGACTCCAAATCCCCTTCAGAAATGACCTATATATGAGATATGGGAAAGGCTTCCTTTCAAATGGCAACGTCATTTTGTTCAAACTCTCTACGACCCCACCATCTTCACTGTCCCGGCCCTTGGAGCTAAATTTCGCGACTGCGGCCCGCCGGCTACACGCTGAGTTTGAGACCCCTGGTACATACGTAGATGACGTAAAAATGCAATTAATTTCCATATGTTCTACATAGCTGCTGGCGTAAGGGATTATTTGTTGATATACTCACTAACGCGCAATCTTTTAGCAATTTTTCTTCACTGAGAGAACATGTGCAACACAGAAATGTCTCAGACGTATTCTCGCTTACTACGACCGTATTGTATAATTGCACAAAGCGTCGCTGGACACCGCCGCTATTCGCGCTATTGCCACTTATAGCTCCCATTACGTGGCGATTAGCAATACGAAAAATATTTAAGAAGGCCTAAAATATGAAAACAAATATACGTAAAATAGAGAGTTGGTTGTGTATCAAACATTCACATTGAATGAGTTTAGAAACACAATACAGGCGGCGCCCTTAATAGCTATGAGCATGAAGTATCTCAGCTTATATGTGGAGACAATAGAAAATTCAGTGCCTATGGAAGATTGCCTGAAACGGCTCGTTGGGACGCTCATGAGTAAAACGGAGCATTCAGTAAAACAACGTTTCTCGAATCCCCTTCCTTACATATTTAAGATGGCTCCTAATGATTTCCATTATTATAATGCAAACTCAATTTCGTTATTTTCTAAAGCGGTAAGCAGAATATTTTGTACTCTATACTCAAGGCACGCCCTCATAATAGTATATTTGTTTTCAAAATCGCCTTGACAACGTGTAAATGTGTAAACAGTTGTAGAAATAAAGCAGACAGAAGAATAAAGCAGAAATGTTATTTTGGGAGCGCGTTACAAAAGACATGTTGCAGTGACCATACCGGAAAAACAGTGCAGAGACTTAGGTAATGTATGTGATGCAAAATGTCAGCTAAGAAATCTCTTGTGCAAATAATCAAATTATGATTTCATAAATTCTTTGAATAAATGTAAATGGAAGTGAAAAATACGGTACGCCATGATATTTTATGCTAGGTAAACGCTTGCTGTATTAGATCTAGCATCAGTACCAGTGGTGCTAAAGTTGTAAGAATCTTATTTGCGTAAAAGGTAATAATAATAAGTTATAAGTTAATACGCATTGCATGCAAGTCAAACTTACATCGACGGGATCCTTCAAATCGCTGATATATAAAATCCACGCGACACAAAGCAACCCCATTCTTGCACGCATCACATTTCGTTACGGAGCAAGACGCAAAAGAATCTTTAATAACGACACTGTAACAACATCAGAATTTGCGCGATAGACGCCGCACACAGTGGAGTACGCGGCGCAGGACAGTGGCTAAGAGCAAGTGTTGCGACATTGGCGCAACTAAGAAGAAAGGAAATTGAGAAAACAAAAGGTACGAGGGCTGGGCGTAGACGTCCGCGTGCTTGTCTTCCTGATCTTCTACCCTCACTGGATGACTCTGGCGTAACAATAGACAGATTTAGTTGGGCGTCCGCAACAACGTACGGACGCAGCCTGCCAGCCATTTCCTATGGCAGGCTGCGTCCGTACGTTGTTTGGGACGCCCAACTAAATCTGTCTATTAAAATAACGTCACTGCCCTTAGCCTTATACAGATGGCTTAGTGGCACTAGCACCAGCTTGAGAAGCGGAGCTTGGCCAGCGATTATTGTTTCGCGCGGTTGTGTTGCGATAGAAGGATCTTATATCTTAAGATACACGATACATTATCGAATGTATCGGAAATACAGATACAGATACTCGTCTTTCGAGACGTATCGCGATACAGATAGAAGATACCCATAGAGTATCTAAGGTAGTATCTAAGATACATGTAGCTTCGATACTGCCCAGCACTGTGTGAGGCATATATACACGTGTATCTCACGTTGTTTGCCTCATGCATCAATCGCAAAACAGAAGCCACACCCGAAACAGCCGTGCTCAAATTTCGCGTCACGTAGTCCGAATAGTCGGTGAACTTTTCTAGTACAACCTTAAATTGGACGTCTGATTCAGTTTCTCCGATACTTGACATTATGAGGTTTTTCGTTGGAAATCGAGGGCACCTCGGTCACCCTGATTATTCTCGATCCTAATTTTATCAAAGATAACGCTCGATGAGCGAAGGCGGAAACAGGTCAGAAATTATTAGCATCAATTATAGGCATCGTGCATAGCGGTTCGCACTCAGACTACAACAGAAAAAGCGCCTTGACTCGTGGTAGACTATACATAAATGTAGCCGCAAACCGTTTCGGCGTTGCCTTTATGCTGTCAGAATGCATATTTTACTCAAACATTTGAAACTTCTATGTCTGTCCGATGACTAGGCCTTGCTTCTTTTAGTGGACCCGGACTCGGCTTCGTTTACATTTTTTTTAGTGAAGTTGTTCTCTCTCTCCCACTTTCAGTCACCAGCACAACTTCGCGCGCGTGAGAGGCTGGCGCCGTTTGATCGCGCGACGTATCGCGTAGTGCATTTTCCTTCCTGCCGCAGGTCAACGCGACGTCTTCGTGCCACACAAAGCTTTTCCCTCGACATCAGTATTCGCGGCCCAGTCGTCTCCTCGTGTGTCGGTCCGGCCGTCAGCGCCGGCTGAAACGGACGTCCGCGACTGCGGCCCGTCATGATCGAGCGGTTGGGTTCGGGCGCTCTGCTTGCGGAAACATGCGACGCCCAACCGCATGGCGTCCTTCCGTCGTTCGAAGAAGGGACGCTACATCGTTCGTCATCGGGCGCTCGGGGTCCGTCCGCGATAGTAGACGATGCGTTGCCTGTTTGTCTGTGTACAACAACTCTTTTTCCGGCTGTATAACGGGTGGGGCCATTCGGCTGTGACTCTGCATGGACGGTACGTGCCCGCTTTCTCTCCTTTTATGCTCCCCCTCAATAAAAGGACACAAAAGGGACGGCAGTCGGTCCCTTTTATGTCCCTTTTATGCGTCCATTTGTCCCGTTCATTCGGCATGTATATACAGAGCCGTGGCACTCAGCCAGCCGGACAGCCGCCTCATTTTATGCTCTTTATTCCGGTTTGCATGTCTACTGTTTTGTTTGTTTGTTTGTTTGCATCGATGGTGGTGATGGGAATGGTGGCAGTGGTACGGTTGCTTATTTGTGTGTTTCTGGAATCCTTATTCTTGTTTGCACGCCTGCTTTTATTTATTTATTTATTTATTTATTTATTTATTTATTTATTTATTTATTTATTTATTTATTTATTTATTTATTTTCTTATTTATTTATTTGTCTGCTATTGTTATTGTCAGTTATGCTGTCATTGTTGTTTTAATCTCTCATGGTGTCTGTATTTATGTGTTTATAGAGACCCTCTCTGTGTCTTAAAGCTCATCTATACCGATACAGCGACGCTATATACAGGGTGTTTCAAGAAATGTGTCCAACCCTCTCAAAAAATCAGGAAAATGCGATATTTGATTGCTGCCTTCAGAATTGGTTTTTCTGTAGTGGTACGGGTTTTAAGATGGTTAAAGAAATTATTTTGGAATGTAATTAAAAACGTTAAATTAATTAACTTTTTAATTAGTGGAGTTAGGTGGTTGTGTCAAATGGGATAATTGAAGTTCTTCATGCCAGAAACCCAACCCAGCTTTGAGATTTCGAAAAAGTGGCATCTAGTAATAATTACGAAGTAATGAAATTCAACCAAATTCAATGGCGAAACCGAAACAGAAACATGGAAGAACGCAACTGCCATGTTCTTCTGAGACGTCCAGAATGAGTGAATGACTTTTTCTGTAGCGCTAGGGATCTTGAGATGGTTAGAGACATGACTTCAGACAGTAATTAAGAAAGTTAAATTAATTAACTTTTTAATTAGTGGAGTTAGCTGACTGTGTCAAATTGGGGAATTGAAGTTCTTCGTGCCAGAAACCCACCCCAACATTGAGATTTCGAAAAAGCGGCCTTTAGTAATAATTACGAAGTAATGAAATTCAACCGAATTCGATGGCTTTCGCTGTTGAAAGCCGTTGTATTTCGTTGAATTTCATTACGTTACAACAATTACTAGAGGACGCTTTTTCGAAATCTCAAAGCTCGGATGGGTTCCTCGCATGAAGAACTTCAATTCTCCCATTTGACACAATCACCTAACTCCACCAATAAAAAGTTCATTAATGTAACTTTCTTAATTACTGTCCTAAATGATGTCCTTAACTACCTTAAGATTCCTGCCGCTACAGAAAAAGCAATTCTGAAAGCCCCAAGCAAATATCGCATTTTCCTGATTTTTTGAGAAGGTTGGACACATTTCTTGAAACACCCTGTATATGTATGCACGTATCTGTAGATACACAACGCATTGGACTTCCCGCCCTTCTGCTATAGCGCTGCCCGGCGCTAGAGCTGTTCCCGCGAGATCTCGGCCTCCATATATAGTCAGCGACGAGACCGTCCCCTGCGCGGAATCCTCGCCCCCCCCCCCCCCTCTTCGTTCGTTCTCCCGCATCATCTCATCAGCGCGTCATAGCGAGGTTGACTGCTGGCACGGACGACTGCGGTCAAGCGCGCTGCGTCGCGTTTATTTGACGTCTCTCCCTCTTTACCTCCGCGGTTTAATTAGAAGCACGTTTCGTACTCGTCACGCATGCTGTGCGCTGATGAGTAAGAGCGTCAGAAGCGAGTTAATTACCGAATCAAGGTTTTAACTGTGTTGTGGACACCATCGGGGTGCGAGCGCGCTAGGAAAACAAAAAACAGAAAAGGAAAAAGAATGTAGAAAACGAAAGAGATATCTTCATGCATTCGCGAGTCTGTGTGAATTTGACGGCGAAGAGAAACGTTGTTTTCTTTTGCATATTTAATTAGGTGCAGCTTCTTGTTTCCCGATTCTTCGTTTGTTTTCCAGCTCGTTAATCTCTGTAGTGCGTTTTTGTCTTCTTGTAGCACGTGTTATGCCTTACCCAAAAACCGCGCACTGTTGGAGGAAGCTGCGCCGGTTCCGTCCTCAGTGCGTTTTTGAAGAGCTCGTGCTCATATGGACAGCGCTTAGAATCTCTATTAGATCCTTCCGAAGGCAGCATTTCGTAACATTCAATTTAATTATCTATTCGTCCTGTCGCGAGCCGCTCCACTCGTGTGTCGTTGGATGGCCGATCGGAGCGATAACAATGGCGTGAACCCCGATCGCACCATCCTTCATGTATGCCTGCGAATGTTCTCAAACAATTTTGGTTGGTCGAACTGCTGGCACGTAGGCAAAGGGGGGCCCTTTGGGCCCCCCTTTGCCTTCGTGTCTGCTGATGGGGGGGGGGGGGGCAACGCCCCCCCTCCCTTTAGTCCCTTCTGAAATTCGTCCAGTAGGCCATTAACGCAAGCGTATGGAGGCACAAGTACGAGTAGGAAAGACATTCTTTCGAATAAGTAGGCCTTGGCGCCCCCCCCCCCCCTTCCCCCCGAAAAAAGATCCTGGCTACGTGCCTGGAACTATAGAACGGTGCCGTACTCGTCTCTTTCTCTTTCATTCTTTTACACACCCCTTCCCAAGTACACTGCAGGGTAGCGAGCGTATAGTGCCCCTGGCTAACCTCCTTGTTTTTTTTTTTTTTTTGCTTTCTCTCTCTCTCCTCCATATTCTTTCTTTTAATCCCTTAATCTCTTTCCCACAGCGTAAGGTAGCAAACCGGACGCGCGTGTAGTCGACCTCCTTGCCTTTCCTCCTCCCGCGGATCAGTGGATATATTGTGAAATGACCGTGGGCAGAGGACCAATGAAATGCCTCCGTAAAGAACCTCTGAGCTTCTTCTTCCCTGAGCGTCCTCTCATTGGCGGCGGCGGTGGCGTTCAACAGGCCGTGAACCGTTGAGAGCCTTTTCTGAGCGTGGTCACAACCCCTGTTTTCGCTAAAAGCAGTCCTCGCGATGTTAGAATTTCGGCAGTGGTTTGACGTTGGGGAATACGCTCATTTCTATAACCCATAAAGGAGCACGGCTAGATGTCTAGGGGGGGGGGGACATATCTATTATTACGATATCTAATAATAAAATTTTACTGAATTTTATTATTAGCTACTGTTCATTATATTTGAGTGGGCGTTTTGACTGTCTGTAGATTTAGTGAACTAGCCTGAAGAAAAGGTGATCCGGTGTAATTCCTTGTACACTTTATTGCAACCGCTTGCGTTCCGCTACCTCACGCGATGATTTTTTTTTTTTGCGAGAATTCCTGAAACGCAATGTTCTTGCACGTCGATTGAACCACAGTGGCTTGAAACGCGCAGTTACTCATTCATAAACAATTTAACCGACGTTAAGTCTCGTTACTCCGTGTCTTTCTACGTAAGCAACTTCTCATTCTCCTCCTGCCATTTGCACACCCGACGCTACGCGAAATAATTCCCCTCATATCTGAAAAAAAAAAGATAATAATAAAATTGAACGGCCCAGCTGCAGCTTTTCCCGCGCTGCATGGTTTTACTGAGGCTAAGCGCGCACTTATCGCTCGCAACGGCGCTCGAGTGCGCGCATCCGTGCTTCGTTTTCGGCGCCCCGGCACCGCCGTCGTATTCTCGGTGCTCGCGCAGAGCGTGGCGGCAGCTCTTAAAAGTTTCATTGCCTCGACGAATGGCGCTTGGGCCGAGAAAGAAAGAGCTGTGGTCGATTGTTTCTTTTAACACGAAAGTGTTTTATGCCGGGGTCCACCACGGCTCTAACGACGCATTTCCGTCACGGATATGACGTTGTAAAATATAAAGACTAACATATAGCAAAGGAAAAACTATAAGAAAAAGTTCCGTCACCGGGAGTCGAACTTACGACCTCTCGATCGCCAGCGCGCAGCGCGAAACGACTCCGCCACAGACGGCATTTTCACTACATTGCTAACGGCGAGCTATTTATGTACACCATTTGCCGGTGGCGATACTCGGAGATCGGCGGTACAGCGTGTTTTCGTTATCACTAGCGAGATGGCGCAAAGGGCTCGAAGAGCGTAGAGTTACTGTAAGAGCGTAGAAGAGCGCGCTTTAAAAGTCGTCCCCCACGCGGATTAGCGCGCGCCTCGACAAGGCGCGGTCGCTCGTGCGGGCGCTTATCTCGTGATCTCGGTGGTTTGTACGTCTTGCACTCTGCCTGCAAGTTTCCGTTGAGAGCACGAAGGTCACCTCGCTAACTGCAGCGGCCGCTTTTGCGAAAGGAGCGCGCTGCTCACACAGAAATGTTACAACTGTGACAGTTCGCCTCATCCCGTGTATGTTCATTCCGCGCGCCCTTTCCGCTTGAGCAGCGCATTGCAAGTTTCGAGCGGCTTGCCGTTCTTCGCGTAACATTACAATTTGATGCTGTAGCATTCATTCCTTCGCGCTTGGGGCGAAAGAATGCACAACAAACGCTCAACTACGTCTGTAAACACACGTTTCCCTTTCGTGTTATATCGATTCCTATGACAGAGGGATCAGCCATGTTTTTTTTCTTTCCTTTTCGTCTTCGCCTTTCTTTCTTCCACCCCTCCCGCCTTTTTCTTCCTTTCTATTTACGACGCTAGAGCATACGCACGCCGCTGTGTACGGTTAATGAGATGAGTGTTGCGGAGGAGGATCTCCGTTTGTACAGAGCCGCCGCAGCCCCCGCAATGGGTGCTCAGAAAATGATCCGGGGCCCTTCGCATTGCCCCACTTTGTCTTCTATATTGCCCGTTTCCTTTTGCGGGATGGGTTATTTTGACAGGTGCCGCCGCTCCGCGATGCGAGCGCTTGTTCTCGAATGAGCGTGTTATAGGTCGTCTCTCTCGCGAGCAGCCCCGAATAATGCCCAGTGCGCGCACGCGTGCCCTTGTGGAGAATGACTGGCAGGAGAGTTCCCCCACTCCCTCTGTACGCGCACGTGACGCGTTGCGCAGTTTTGTCTCGTGCAGCGAGGAAAACGGCGGCGTATCCGGCGCCCGCGTCGTTGCATGCGGCAAGCGCAGCCTTATCAGTCGTGCGACAGAGGTTATCGCTGCCCGTGTAAACGACGTCACTTTGGTTCGTTGTTTTTTTTTTTAAATATTTACGATGTCTGTGGGAACTTTTAGAGAGAGCTCTCTTCGCTGGGGTAGTTGGTATACACGTGACAGAGCACCAGAATAGCGTAAGAGGTGGTATAACAACAACAACGACGACGACGACGACAACAACAACAACCACCAGAAAGCCAACACACCCGTCCTATAGATTAGCGTGCAGTAGAAGTGGTACCGACGTCCCGTTCGTAATGTATACAGTCAAACCAGGATATGATGGAAATTGATGTAACGAATTATCGGTTATAATGAACTTAATGATGAATAAGCTTTCCTTTAGTACTGTGCTATATATATATACGTTTATAACGAATTTTCGTATATAACAAAGTTATCTACATGTCGGGTGTTAGCATTGCGTGATCGCTGTTGTGTCGCGGCGACTTCGGGTTGTAACGGGTGGAGTTTCCGTTTACCTCTGCGTGTGATCGTGTGCGTTGTGTGACATAGACAACAGGGATTAATGAAAAGGAAGGAAAGTTACAGCCAGGGCTCTGCCCGATTATGTAGCTCTAATCGTGTACTGTAGGATGATGTAAGCGAAAGGCGAAAAAAAAAATAGTAACCGCACGTTTGTCCACAATTCCCATTCGCCTTCCTGCGAACCTTTTCACATGAAAAATAAATAAGTCTATTAAGAGAAGGAGAGAGACGTCGAAATATTTATAAAATGTGAAAGATCGCTCCGGGTGTCGCCGCACAAGAACCACCACCGGCGTGCCAAAGTGAGCTTTAGTATAAAAAAAAAGTCTAAACGAAATCTGAGTAGAATCCGTAGGGCCCGTTGAAATCCTTGATGCATGCCGCGCCAATGGAACCTCGAGAATCTCTCTATGTGCGTGTGTGTGCGTGCGTGTGTGCGTGCCTGTCTATGCCTCGCAGACCGCACGGGGCCTACTATTTCATCCTTTCCCCGAGGAGGAGACGCGAAGGAAGAGGCAGCCCTCGGTGCAGTGACAACTGCGCAGCCTGCTCGCGGTCGTTCGAGTCACGTCGCCGAGCGGCACTAAACTGATTTCAACTCGCGCGCAGCACCCGCCGCGCGTGCCTTCTGAGTGCACCGCTGCTCTCGTCGGAACTTTATAGTGGGTGTGCCGTATTTACGCGCCTCTAACGCCTCTTCCTCCTCGGTATGCCCAATACGGAGCACCCTCCGTCCGCCTTGTCTTTCTTTACGTGGTTGATGCAGCGCTGAAAGACGAAGTCTTGGAGACAGAAAAGCACAGGACGAGCGCGTGAGATTGTTATCTTTCTTGTTTTTTTTTTTTTGAAAATTGATTCGGAAGCACTTACGTAAATGCCTTCGTCCCGGACATAGTGCCAGATGTGTCAGGTGCTTTGTTGAAGTGGCCGTCGTGCATTGGCTAGGGGCCGTGAGCTGTCGCGAAAATCCCTTTCGATAGTGGTTGCCAGGCGATGCCCTTCAAGCCCTCTGTGTGTTTTTGGCAGGCGTTTAGATTTGAACCGATAGTTTATTATGGTAAACGTATTGTTATTATTATTATTATTATTATTATTATTATTATTATTATTATTATTATTATTATTATTCGAGGTATATCATATCGTATGGTATAGACGCTTCTACCGCGGTATGATGGCGAAAGGCACCGATAGATAAATGCGGATGTCGCACTTTGCTCGAGCGTTGATGAGACGATCTTTTTTTCCCAACAAGATAATCTTCGTAGATTACAGTACCCTTAATGAGCTGCGTAGTGATGAGGGCGAATTGAGTGGACGTGAGAGTAGAGAGACGCTCTTGCTTCTGGCTTTCCTTTGCGTTGGTGGTCACTTAATTGTGTTTGCCTATGTGTACAGAGTAATCTTTTTACAGAGTCCCTTAAGTCGAGGGACAAGGTGCTGTATTTCAATGCCGATTCGCAATGTTCTCTTTAAACTAATATCGATCTCATGTTTCCAATATGTATCGAATGGCACTGCAGCGTACACGCTCCTTAGAAGACTTCCTTTCGAAGAAGAACAAAACTTTATTTGCGAACACTTCGTTGCCTCGAAAACAAGGCAACGCTGTGTGGTCGGGCCCCTATTCCAAGGCACCGCTGGCCCTCGCCATCCTTTCGGCCCTCCGGACCAACCTGAGCTGGTCCCCGAGGGCAGGGCTGGACAGCAATGCCTCCCACCTCAATCTGGTGCTATCCAGCTCTTGCTCTTTCGAATTCAGAATTGTTTGCCGTGACCAAACTGCACGACGCCTATATGGGCCCTTCCCGCGGTCAAATTCTATGGGCCCTTTGTCGTGGCCTGTACGAGCGCTCGGGCTCCTAAGCATAACGAATCGCTGATTCATTGTACATCTCGAACTGTATTGGGTTATGCAATTTGCCATTACAATTTGTCGATATGATTCGTAAATATAATATGCGCATGCATTCCATATGGCACGCGGGGAGGGAAACCCTGTTGTCGAATACAGCTGGTAAACTATAGTTGTCGAAGTTGTCGCGACAAACGTATCTCTCTGCGGCGCATTTGTGCTCGCGAACTCGTGCTCTGCCAAGACCGCCACTTTACCGAAAATAAAGGAATCGCTGCCTTTATATGTATACATACATCTTTTTTTCGCGTTGAGATGTCGCGGCAACATGGTTCCGGAAAGATAACACGCCGACTACGTTCCGTCTTTTGTCAACGGTGCCAGGAGTCTCTCACAGTGCCTGCGCATTGCAACAAATACGGATATATAGCCGTATATACCCGCTCTATACGAAGTAACCGCCGTTAAAGCATAGGTCGCTAGATTTCTGTAAGTGGGCGCTCACTCACACTCACGTGCACTCGTACTCTTCGGCACTCACTCACGTTCGTAATCCTAATCCGCACTTGCTACAGCATCCACTGGCGCTCAGATATATAGCCTACTCACGCTGCACTCACAGTCACTCACTGTTCGCCGACACGTCACTCGCGTCTGTGCTGCACGTCCCAAGTTCTGTCGTGACACTCTTAAAAAGGCGGCCGTCTTTCTCTCCCATAGTGATAATCGTAAACTAGCGTGCCTTTCTTTGCCTTATCGCCGCGCCCCGCTAGTTGAGGGAGATCACGAATGGCGTGCGAGCAGGAGGATGTTGCAGACTGCCGGCGGATCTATAGCATTGCGGTACATCCAGGCAATTGGATCGCCCGGTTTCCTCCTTTCAGGTTATGTTGAAAACATGATCCTTTTTGTGTTTGTGTGTGAAGCGGGGACATGGCGGTGACCAAAGAGCTATATATCACATATATACGGTGCTGTGCCGGGCTCCCGTATACCACACCACGCACCAATATAAGTGTTACCCATCACCAGTCACTTGTGAGGTCATTAACGTTTGAAAACTTTACAAGATTTGTGCGCGTTCTCAGCCTGACATAGCATTATTGATTTGAAAGTAGCGAGCGCCGAGTTTTCGGGGAAGGAAACGCGACCAAACAAGATGATTGAGGTTGTGGGTCCGAAAAGACTCCCCAGAGGGTGCAAACTGTTTGAAGTGTTAAGCTCCATATTATGTCTTTGTAATCAACGTGGAGTGATTATGTGTCAGAATGCTCGAAAATTAGTATGCCGAGCTTCGCCGAATGAACACTACGCCTGTGGAGGACCTGGTGTATAGCTACTGGCTTCAGTCTAGATGCAAGAAACACTTATTTATTTATTTATTTATTTATTTATTTATTTATTTATTTATTTACAAATACTGTCAATCCCTTGAGGGATTATAACAGGAAGGGCAAAAACAGTGATAAAGAAGTGAGTAAACGCTTGTTACTCTCAAACCTTGTATAACTATACGCATGCGTGAAATATTGTCTAAACACATCTGCGTACTCTATCTTGAAGCGATTTGTTTCATATTCTATATATATATATATATATATATATATATATATATATATATATATATATATATATATGAATCAGTAGTGTTCGTGCAAATATAACTACGAAAGTATGTACATTGTATGACATTCAAAATATGGTCACTATAGTCACAAATAACTTTTTTAGAATATGAAACAAATCGCTTCAAGATAGAGTACGCAGATGTGTTTAGACAATATTTCACGCATGCGTATAGTTATACAAGGTTTGAGAGTAACAAGCGTACATCGATAATAAGTTACACATCCAAATGATAAGATAACCACGAACACCAAAAGGACGCGGTGAAGAAAAAAAAAGTCAGTGAAAAGCAAGATCATCTTCAATTTAGAAAAAAAAAAAAGGAGGTGACCTTATTTTTAGGTCTGGCGGTCCCATGCCGCCAATTTCCCACAGGGTGGGTGCCCTCCCAAGCGACTTTGAACTTCGTTCTGCCGAGCACCAGGCCGGAAGTGCGCTTGTCCCTATTTTACCGGTAGGTACCCGGCGGCAGCAATTCTCTGCCTCCCACAGCAGAGGCGGATGCTCAACTATTTCACCAAGGCTGTGGTGGTTCAAGGTGCCCAGGGGTCTTTGCAGAACCTTATGGGGCCACCTTTCGAGATGAGTACCCACTAACAACCGTGCGCCAGGTAGGTGTACTCCTCTACCCCTTTAGAAAAACCGGTGGGTTGCCGGTCGGCACTGGGAATCGAACCCGATACCTCCCGCATTGGAAGCGGACGCTCAACCATGTAGCCACCGCTGCGGTGACTACCGTCAGTAGTTAGTAGTACTACAACTAACCGCAGCGGTGACTACCGTCAGTAGTTAGTAGTACTACTACTAACCGCAGCGGTGGCTACATGGTTGAGCGTCCGCTTCCAATGCGGGAGGTATCGGGTTCGATTCCCAGTGCCGACCGGCAACCCACCGGTTTTTCTAAAGGGGCAGAGGAGTACACCTACCTGGCGCACGGTTGTTAATGGGTACTCCTCTCGAAAGGTGGCCCCATAAGGTTCTGCAAAGACCCCTGGGCGCACCTTAACCCACCACAGCCTTGGTGAAATAGTTGAGCATCCGCCTCGGCTGTGGGAGGCAGAGAATTGCTGCCGCCGGGTACCTACCGGTAAAATAGGGACAAGCGCACTTCCGGCCTGGTGCTCGGCAGAACGAAGTTCAAAGTCGCTTGGGAGGGCATCCACCCTGTGGGAAATTGGCGGCATGGGACCGCCAGACCTAAAAATAAGGTCACCCTCTTTTTCTTTTTTTTTTTCGTATGCGTACCGCCAATTTGAATGCAGGAGGGTGCATGCTCTAAGCTACTGAAAATCGCTTTGACAGTGCAACGTTATGCTCGCGCAGTTACGGTATCTTCACTTCTAAACACCTAGGGGTACGTATAGCGCTCCTGTCGCTCAGTCGACGGCGTAAAGTGGCGGAGCTCGATGTCTGACGCCTGGCTGCCGCCGTAGGGCATAATGTATATAGAAGTGTGCAGCCGCGCTACTGCAAGATTCTCCCACACTTCTTCACCGCGCTTAAACTCGCGGAGGCCCTGTCTAAGGCGCAGAATTTTCTCTAGAGGGAATTTGCAGGCGCCAGTTTCTTCAGGAGCTCAAAGATGTGGCTGCTAAGTCAGCGTGGAGTGGCTGGTTCGCGAACTTCTCGCGCGAATTTTTTCAGTTCTAGTTACCGAGTGCGCTTACCGCATTTCTCGTGCCCACGGCGTCATTGTTCGGCTTGCGCTACTCACTGCGAACATCGCGTATGACGACGAGCCCAAATTTGAACGGTGTAGTAATTCTTATTCGCCGGTTTGTCGGTGTGGCTATAGATAAGGAAACCCGCGTGGACTTCTCAGAAATAATTCCTCCCAGTTATAGAAAAAGTTCGTCCATAGTCTGGAATTGAAAACCGCCGGCGCCACCGAGAACCACATAGAACCTGTGTTGAAGTGGATTTAACTGGGCCAGAAATATGGACAACAGCAGACGAGAAGACAGCACTTCCGCAGGCTCACAAGTGAATTTCATTGGGCGAAAGGTGGCATATATACACTGAAAATTAAAGGCAGCATGAGCTCGTCGTTCGAACAAGGTCACGCGAACGCTTCAATCGCAATCTGTCGTCTTTTGTCACACCTTGTGACCAAGTCCCGTCACAATGTGTGACGAAATCTCTCGCCGTGAGCGTCACCCTCACAGCCAGCAGACACGCGACCCCAGTGTCGCCTTTCAATCGCTGAGCGCCGTACAGAAGGAGGAAAAGAAAAAAAAAAGAAACAAGAAAAAAAATGGAGCCATCTTGAGCGCACGTTGAATTTTAAAACGAACGGGAATCAAGCATGACATCCGAAGTCGCAACTGTAAGAAAGTTAGGCGTATCCGCCCCATAACTGAACGAAATATCGATGGTGAAATGTCGGCAGATTTCATTTCTAGTAATTTTAGAAGGAAAGGAAAAAAAAAAATCCGAGACACTTTCAAAGCATGCACCTAGCAGGCTTGGAAAGAAAGGACCCTCCTTTTTTTTTTTGGTGGGGGGCGGGGGGGGGGGGGGGGTTGACGGGTTTGCATGCTGAACTCTGGTATGCAAAACGATCCCCGCAGCTTCAAGCGTGTCGCTCTCAATGTCGAGCAGCGCGTCGTGCGTGTGTATCGAGCGCGCCCTTGCGGGGGCACGCCTCGTATACTTTCCTTTCCGATGGCGCGTTATTTCAGGAGAAAAAAAAAAAAAAAACTCACTCGCCTGCTCCGTCTTGTTTTGTTTACGCGACTGCCTCGGTCTCGGCCGCTCGCGAATTGCCTCCACCTTTAAACTCCGTTCTCGGCGAGAAAGAAGGAAAGAAAGAAGGGGCAAAAAAAAAAAAAAGAAGAAAAATGCCGCGTGCGCGTGCTTTCACTCTCGACGAGAATCGGCGTAGCGTCCGCGCTGCGACCATGAGGCGGAAATCAATAACCTGGATGTGTTTGTTCAAAACGCCCGTATATTAAACGGGATTTATTCGATTCATTTCCTTTATATTTGCGTAGTGCTTTGTCCTTTCTTTCTTTCTTTCTTTCTTTCTTTCTTTCTTTCTTTCTTTCTTTCTTTCTTTCTTTCTTTCTTTCGTGTAATCGCATGCAAGGTCGTAATAAACGGCTGTCATTCCACGGACGCCGGCAAGAAAATAAAAAAAAGAAAGAAAGAAAAGGTTTGATGTCATTGAGCATTCACCGTTGTCTTTTTTTTTTTAATATTGAGGACTAGCAAAGAACAAGCGCGCATGCTATATGTCAGAACATGAAACCGTTTTGCTGCTTTATGGAGAGAACACGAGGGCGCCTGTCGTACTACTCTTCTTTTCTTTTTCTTTTTTTTTGTGCTGATTGATGCGGTTATCTCAGGAAGGCTCAATATATGTTCCCCATATTCTCGTGCTCCGCTTTTTATCACTCGAGCTTGGTCCTTTTCTTTTTGTTCACGAGACGTTTTTACCCTACCATACGTTAAGGCTGAAATTCGCTAGTGGCGTGCGTCGTCTGTAGTATACGTAAAACACGAGGTTGCCTTCACCGAACGCGAGGTCGTCAAAAAAGAAATAAATAAAGTAGACAAGAAAGAATGCTGTCGTGAAACCATCGGAGAAGGAACGATAAGGTCGAGCGATGGCCTCCAGGTAGGCATGTTCAGATGTTCCTCGTTAGCCTTTTGCTCGCGGCAACTGCGCGGCAACTTTCTTATTGTACTAGTTAGGTGGATACTTAGGTGGATATGCATAAGGTCGTCTGTATGCATTGGCCCGCGTGCGTTGTTCATTGATTGGCTAAGACTCGATGTTCGGTCTTTATTGCCACGCCCACTTGTTTTATTTTGATGTATTCGGGTTTGACCAGCAAGGACGGTTATCAACGCTGTCCGCGAAGCAGTGTTTCAGAAGCTTCGCGATTGTAGTAGATCGTTTTGGTAAGACTGCGCGCCGCACGCGAATGTTCCAGCTTTGTCGAGAGATAACGCCGCCACCAGCGATATCGCTGGAAAGTTCGACAGCGCCTGTATAAAAGCCGACGCGCTTGACTGCTTGTCAGTTGATCGACGCTCTGTTCGCCGCTCTCAGTCTATTGCTGTAGTTTGACTTTGTTTCCCGGCCACAAGTTCGGCCAAATAAAGAGTTTTATCTCGGACCTGCTGACTGCTGCCTTCGTCGACATCACGACCCTGTGACAATATTGGAGCTGTCTACATTGCGCTTAACTTCCAAGCATGGGAGTTTTTAAGCGAATGAGGGTTTTCAGCGTAATTTTTATAACTACCACCACAATTTTAGCCGCTGCCGTCTTATCTAGACCAAGAACAACCCAACACGTTTGTAAAAGCCTTTATAGTATACAAAGAAGCGTACTTACTCGAGATACAAAAACGTTCTAGAAAAACAGTACTCGTGTTGTCTACAATTTATTGAAGAAAACTTTCTCGAAAAACATCAATGCTTTGCAATGTTTACAAGACACGTTTTTGTGACGGTTGAAGGGATACTGACCCAAAATCGGAAAATTTTAACGAGAACTCGGTAAATGAAATCTCAGTGTGCGATTATATCGAATAGATGTCGTCTCTGAGCAATTTTTTCGGCGGATAGTTGTATTTTCGGTATCTCATCTTTATACGTCGCATCCTTCTACGGTGCCTTAAACAAATCGAACAGATCGGCCGTGATGTGAGCACCGAGCAGTTATTCGCGCGTACTCTGTCGCTAGAAGAGTCGTCAGTATTAAACTTCAGTTTTTCAACTTCACCTAGCAGATGTTTCATGCCCGCACCACTTCTTACACTGTACGACAGCCGTTTGCGTTTCGTGCTGTAGCCGTTCACAAAGCAGTTAAACTGCTCGTCAACTACAATTATCTTTTGCACAAGTAAGTCTCCGTTCCCGAAGCAAACTGTGGGATTGGGCTAGTTGGTATTCCATTATTAAACTGCTCAGCGCAAAAAATTTGACACGGTACACATAGAAAAGACGAGGACCAGCGCTGGTCCTCGTCTTTTCTATGTGTACCGTGTCAAATTTTTGCGCTGCGCAGCCCGTTCCCGAGCCGGCGTGTAAAATATTCCGCACATCTTGTTCGATAGCTCGTCGTTAAATCTCTCGAAAATCTACTGCTTTGAACGCATAGCGACAGCTGACAACTGATCGAATGTGAGTGTGATGCAACTCTCAGTCTCGGTAGCGTATATAGGTAATCGCCTCCCTTTCGTTTTTCTGTTCTATTTCTGGCGGCTCCTCCAAACTGGGCACCGGGCTTCCGCGGGACGCCGTGCGTTTTGGGGGGGATTTGCGCCTAAACCCCGAACTTTTGGCTTTGAAATGTGGTGTGGAAGTACTGGGAACAAGCGCGGCACGGCACCGGACGCGAGTTCCCACTTTCCACGTAGGATCAAAACTTCTTGTCCCGCAACGACACGACGATAGTGCTTTACAATATCGTCACTCTCAAAATGAACGTCACAGACCTTGCCTTTCGCAGTAAGCTTTCTATCTTTGCCATGCAAAGCTTGAATGTCGTGGGGTCTTTTGGAGGTCCAAAGAAGTGTCGTGAAGCGGAGCCGTCGTTGCGGTAGCCGTTCTTGCAGCCCGGCGCAAAACAAGTCGGCATACCGCACCGTGAATCTCTTCGTCCTCGTTGCGCTCCGTACATCATGCACGCATCTTCGTACAAGACGCTAAGCCTGGTCAAGAACAGTCGCAAAAATGACGAGCTAGCAAAGCGCAGACGACGCTGTTACCCACGTGCGCTCGTACATCGGCGGCGCAGAACACAACAAGCGCCAGCCGCGGGAGCTAGACTAAGGCCCCTATACCTACGAAGTATAGGGGCTTTAAGCTAGACGTGACTGCAGCGCCACTAGTTCTCGCGACCGCCACGCGGACCGCCTCTCCGGCGGAGCTTTTAAACTGAGTTTGTTCTAGTAACGTTGCTACTGACTGAAGCGCGCATAGTGTGGATTGCTCCCTGCGTCGTCTGCTAGCCACGTCGTGTTTGCATGTGCGCGTACGTCATGCACGTTCTCAAAGGGCGGTTTGTTTTGTTATGTTAGCGCGAGTTTAACTGCTCGTACGTATACCGAACATGGTGTACGAAGCAAATGGGCTTGCTCGGCTGCATGTGCATTGTAATAAGATCAGTGAGTGCGACTTTCGAGGGGGCTGTATATTGGTGTCGTACCCTTCGTTCGCCAGAATCATTTCATTGTTGGTGCCGCTTTCTGGTTCAAGCACATCCTAAAGTGCGCTTGGCATAGCTACAAACATGAGGAGCATTAGATAGTGTGTGAATGCAGCGTTTTAGCGACTCGGTGGTAAACAAAAACGAGGCTCATGCACTTTCGCGCTGCTATTAGGTGTATAACTGCGGCACTGTAGTTCATGATGAGCTGTAGTTGTGCTTAAGATGTCCTTTTATTTTACGGTCGTGGTCCCGCTACAGCGAAATATTTCTATCGAGTGAAGTGTGAGACTTCGATACTCAAACTGTCCCTAAAAAAAACAGACAGTGGAATGACATGGCAATGATAAAACGAAGTTGCCGCGCGCAATTTTAACTTGGGGCGAAATTTATGCAGAACCACCCGTGTGCTTAGCCCGACGGCGTGCCTTACATTTATGTCGTACAATTTCACGCAAAACCTCATCCTTTTTTTTTTTTCACATTATCTTGAGCGTTTGTGTGGTGTTGTTATTAATTGATGGAAGGCAGCGGACATTATTACTTTGAGAAAAAAAAGACACTTATTCCATAAAATAACCGGACATTTGTTGCATCACTGTCGTGCACGTAATCAATCGATGAGAGGTCTGTGCTAAACTAGCTCTTACCTGCATATGTGTGTTCGCGTGAACAGCGCTATTGAACTCATTGCACAGGTATATGGGCTGGTATACAAATGAACAAGAAGTAAACACTATTTCAGTCGTGCCACAGCAGTGCGTAGTACATAGAACACAAGCTAAACACGTACAGAGAAAACAACAAAAAACGTCATATAGTGCGTAAGCGCAGGCTATCAGCCAGGGCGAGCATCCCTTTCATCGGCAGATTGCGCTTCTCTCACTAGTAATAGTAACGTTGGACGATCTTCGTGCATCCATTCAATAATGAAGAGCATATATATTACCAGTCAGCTGCAGTCAACGCAATTTATTTGCCGACAATAGGCTCAAACCACTCACAATTCGAAGCGCCGCTGTGTGCATTTGTATACGCGCCGCCGACCGCCTCTCCACACTAACGCGGCGACGGTGCTGCCACCTATAGGTCGATCTCGCAGCGAATAACGACTGGTATTCGCAATTGCTCGCGATAGCGACGTCGTGTCGCGACGAATCTGGTCTCTAAAGATAATTTTGGCTGCGATCTGCGCGTTCGAATCGAAGTTTCACCGGTACAACCCGCATGGAAGACCTTGGAGATTAAGGTACGCGCGGTAGTGAGCCCTGAATTGTCCTGTTTCAATCCATGAGTACTGTACAAATGCAAAATTGTAAAAATTCGGGGAGGACGTGTACCGCCCCCCCCCCCCCTCTCTGGCTACGTCAATGCCCTCTTCTTGTTACAGGGTATGATGTGCACAATTTCGACGATCATTTCTGACCGAACTTGTCTTCGCTAGCCTTTAGCTGTAGCCGAAAGTGAAGTGGAAATAGAATGTGGATTGAGAGACTGGAAGCGGAAATTGAAAGTCTGTCAAAAGCCCAGAAGTAGAAACCAGAAGCGAACGTAAGCCTAGAAGTACGTAACCGGAAATCACTTGTATTAGACATCAGCAGCATGGTCGCAAAAGGCCGCATAAGTTCACAAAGAAAACGTATCGGTTAAAAAAAGAACAAAGTCCGCCGAATGGCGCGCGGACGAATGAACTATCACAAGGCCTTCTGTGCCGTTTTAAACGGCCTACACGTCGATTGCGCACATATTTACGGTTCAGTTGTCTTTTGCGCGGTGTATTCTCTTGGCGCATTCATATTTCCAAGGAGCGCTTGAACTTTTTCGGCGGGAATGAAACAGATGTTCAAAGAGCCTGCAGTGTGTGATGTGATAAGTGGCCGTGTGTGAAGGGCCAAGTGAACAGTGAAGCGCGGGAAACGCGTTTGAACGGCGCGCCTCTGAGACCATCGACGAAGACGACAGGTGGAATCGGCGCGAGACGCGGTGGTGCGAGACGCGGTGGAACGAGACGGGAAAAAAGAAGGGGAAGAAGAGAGGCAGACGTGGCTTAAATTTTCCACAATATATTATTGAGTGGGTAGCAGAATTTTTAAAATCAAGGGAATTTTATTGTGTTAAGGAGGGATGTTGTTCATCTAAGTTCAAACAGAAACGCGGAGTTCCTCAAGGGGCAGTCCTATCCCCGGTATTATTCAATGTACTGATGAGCTCTATTCCAAATGACCAGGATGTCAATGTCTACATTTATGCAGACGATATCGCGTTTTTCGCGGCAGACAGTTACATTTATACATTACACCAAAAATTGCAGAGATATATCAATACCCTAGAAATTTGGCTCCAGTCGATTGCATTGTCGTTAAACATCAGTAAAAGTGCGCTCTTGGTGTTTCCCCTAGCAGATTCAATTTCAATTTCCGTATTGTATAAGCAGGAACCCATTCCACAAGTGGATTCTATCAAATATTTGGGCATGATATATAATGAAAGACTTAATTGGAGTCCGCACATAGAATATATAACAGCTAAGGCACAACGGGCGTTAGGCTTATTGCGAAGACTGAGCAACCGAAAATACGGGTTACGAAGACACACTTTGTTAATGTTGTACAAAATGTACATGCGCCCAATATTGGAATTTGGGTGCATATTATTTTCGGGCGGCCCTGCTTATAAAACAAAACCTTCAGTTCTATTGGAGCGTGAAGCGCTGCGAATGTGTCTGGGACTCCCAAAGTTTGTGGCCATTAATGTTCTATACCAAGAAGCACGCCTTCCAACACTTCTTTGTCGATTCTGCATCTTAATAGTGCAAACTTTTTTAAAATTTTACAGCTTACCGACTAGAAGATCAGAATACGCCTTTATCAGAGACCCCGACTCCTTCTTTCTTGCTCATTGGCCACGATTTCATACACCTCAAATCATTTTTGTTCAAAAGAAACTAGACAGTATTAAGGTGGACATAAGAACGGTAATTGAAACGATTGGCTCACATAGTAATATTACAATAGAATATGATGGAATTTTCCCCCCGAAATCTAAAATCCAATCACCCAGATTTTTGAATAACAGGTTAAAAGATTACTTGGTACATGCAGAAACAAAAAAACATAATAGCCACAGATGCTTCAGTGAATAATCAAAAGGCAGGCGTAGGAATTGCTTCCGATTTACTTGGCTGGTCATTCTCAGTGAGGCTGCCAGATTTTACTCCTGTTTTTGAAGCCGAACTCATGGCAATTATTTTGGCGCTTCGAAAACTGCCTTCAACCGAAATCAGTGCAATCATCATAACAGATTCACTTTCGGTATGTACAGCACTTACAGCTTCAGAACAATCACGAGCCCTAATGACTTTGCGCACATTAGTACCACCTCAGCTGAAACTCCTGAAATTATTGTGGGTCCCAGGTCACTGCGGGCTACAATTAAATGAACTGGCCGATTCTTTAGCTCGGGCTTCCCTTGATGGACCAATACTTTCAGTTCTCCCAGAAGTAGAATACATAGCAGCTATCAGATATCGCAAATTCGCAATTTGTACAGATATGATGGAAACTATAACAAAATGGACAGAATATCAGCACCTTAAATTTCCATGGAAATCTCAATGGAGTCAATCTAGAAAGTTTGAAGTGATTATTACCAAATTTCGATGCCGTATCCCCCCATTAAACTTTTATTTACACAGAGCTGGTCTTGCGATATCCCTTCTTTGCCCATTTTGCGACGAAACAGAAACTATTGAACATTACATTATATCATGTCGCAACTACTCAATAATTAGGAAAAGACTTTTGACTATTCCGTTTTCCAAGATTGGTTTAAATTTAACTGCAGAAAATGTTCTAAATTTCGGTGCCTCAGTTTTGGGACAGTGTCACAGAGAAGTTTTCAATGCAGTGTGTAATTTCATTCTTGCCACTAAACGTATCACAATATAAGGCCTACTTTAAGAAATACAAGAAAACAGACTCATGCTATAATGATAAAATGTGACTAAAAGAACGACATACAGTCGAATTTGATCGGGTCCGGAAAACTCAGCTGTCTGGTTGGATCAAAATTTTGGACTTCTGTTATTGAGAAAGAATTTTTCCCTTCCTTCTATTCCCTCTCTCTTTTTTTTTCCTCTCTCACCTTATTGCTCTTTATCTTAGGTATTCTTTTTTATATTTTTTTTCTACTTCAATGATAGGACGGTAGACAGTTTATTATTATCCTAAATAGACCACAACACGTTTTCTTGGCCAATCCCCCCGAGTGGGTATGTGCCAATATACAAAGGCTAGAAACAAACAAACAAACAAAGTGGCTGGCGATCGAAGGACCAGGGCGCGGGAACAGAGACCTGTCGGGTTCCGGACTCGAGGTAGCAGCAGGTTCCCACCTGGGGCCAAACCAGCCGTCCAAGCACCTGCGGCCAAACCAGCCGTCCCAGCACCTGGGGCCAAACCAGCCGTCCTCGTACCGGGGGCCGAACCGGGACCACCTCGAGCCTGGCGTGGTTGAAACGTCGCCAGGACGTTCCCGCCAGGCGAGCCACGTGTCTACCCATGAGAGCCTCGGCCAGCATTCGTGAGCAGCGTGGCAGGAGCCATGCGCGTTCAAGGTCAACGACCCGGTGGTGAGCAGCGCTGCCGACCGCAGCTAGCAGCGCAACTACCACGCTACCCAGGCATCGAATGCCTTCACTCAACGTCATTGAGCCGTCAGCCCTCTCCCAGGACTTGACCTCCGCTATGGCCCGGTGAACTCACTCTTTGCTTCGTTCAATCGTTGACTTCTCGTTCGCACTCTTAGCGCTTGTTCTATTTCTTTACTATCAGTAGAGTTCCATCATCCTCTGTAAATACATTAATTTTCTTCATGCATAAGCGGCCTCGTTATTGTCCCGATGACGGTTAAGTCATCGTGGTTCTTTTCACACAAACACGAGCACGTCGTTTAGAGCTCTGTCTCGCCATATACAGCTCGTTACACAGTGTCATCAAAAACAGATGTAGAGAACAAAACGCGTACGTGCGCTTTCCGTGTACTTCGCATTGCGGACTTGACATACAGACTTCGCAGATGGCTTATAGTTTGCTAAAAATTTCGGTTCTTTGACTTGTGAACAACTTGTAGACCCATGAACAATCACGAGATGACAAAGACGAGGAAGGACACGTGGCAGCTGCGGGTCGTTAAAATCCGAAAGATGTTTATTAAACGGTTTCCGTGAACTACTTAAACGAAGTCGTTTTCAGCACTACCCCGCTGGGCGTTAAAACTCGTTTGACGTTCATATGGTGCGTTCACACCTGCGGCTAGCACCGCTCGCGCGACCATGTTAGTCGCAAATGGCCACTTTGGTCGCAAAGCGAATACATTGGCTCAGTCGCTCGCTGCTCGATTTTTCAGTCGCGCGGCCACAGTCGCAGACCTCTGTACCAATCAGATGCGCAGGAACAGGACGTCAGATTATTTTGCAGGGCAATAGCAATGCAAATATAGGTGTGAATTCTGTGTATCGACGGTATAAGTCGCATGCAGGTGTGAACGAGCCTTTCCCACTTACCATATATATATATATATATATATATATATATATATATATATATATATATATATATATATATATATATATATATATATATATATATATACCGTATTTACTCGAATCTAAGCCGATGTTTTTTTTTCAAAAAAAAAAAACGATGTGCGAAAGTGGGGGGGGGGTCGGCTTAGATTCGAGTACAATGAATAGGTTTTTTTACTTTTCTGGCCTTGCGAATTTCGGTGGTCGGCTTAGAATCGGGGCCGGCCTAGATTCGAGTAAATACGGTGTATATATATATATATATATATATATATATATATATATATATATATATATATATATATATATATATATATATATATATATATATATATATATATATATATGTATGTAGCTGTTCGGAGCTTCCAAACTGAGGTACTTTCAGTAATGTATTGTGCCTGCGGCTCTCGCGCTTCGTTTATTTCTTGTTGACGGCGAATTGAAATAGAGAAAAGAAATCAAACGACTGGGAGCTCGAGCGTTGTCTGAAGGCAATGCGGATATTGGCTCGTGAGACTGACTGCGCGGTGCTACTGCTCGGAAACAAGCCAGGCGTTATTCCCCGAGGCATGATTCCCTCGCCGTGTCTCCGCGTTCTCTTTCTTCAACTTCGAGGCGCTGTATTTGGTTTCGTTTTTTCTTGTTCGCTTTTTTTTCTATTCTTCTTACCTAGTTTGCCGAGCACAGCATGTGGATTTCGTGAAAGCGTTCTAAACATTCTTTTTTTTTCTTTTTGTTTCCTTTTTGTTTTCCAGAGCGTCGGTGTCGAGTATGATTGAAATTCTCGCTTGTTTCTCGAAAATAAACTTTTTCGACTGCGCGTTTGTCGGTGCTTTCGACGCCCGACACTGTTTGCGGTGTATTGGGACAGCAGGCGACATTACGGCTCCGCTAGCTTGCCACTTGCAGTGCAAACCTCGGGCATTGCGGGGAAGTGTGTGCGCAGGGTGTATTGCGCCCGTGTACTGCCGTGAAGTGTCATTGCTGTACTGCGCAGAGCACTTGTCCAGATAGGTCCGCGCATCGAGAGATCAATACAGGGACTTGTCTCGGTAGTGGAAGCACCTCACGCGTTCTGCGAGCACGCCTGTGCCGTGTTCAGACGTGATGATGGTCTGTTATCACATTATTTCGATTGCGAGTACAAGATTAATAGCCCCCAACTTGTGTGATGCGGTGGAGATATGTGATGACATGCCCTTCGAAACATCAGCGTTGTCAATATTATAATAAGCGTAATAATTTTCAAACGAATTTATCCACACTGCAGGAGGAAGATCTCTCCTAGTGATCATCAATTAACATCATGCCGCGCCAGCTGATTCCGTTTCGGGGATTGAGCTAATGCGCAGCTCGTGCGCCTCGAGCCACGAGGCGCGTGGGGGGTCACGTGACTTTTTGCACCACTAGCCGGATTTTTGGGCGGGGTACCCTGCTCATGACCCGTCTAAGGCTTTCGCCTTATAAAGAAATACACACTGTTGGGGGTATCCGCGTCGTCCCCTGATATCTTTACGAAGCGGGATCGAATCCGGGCCCCTGGCGGCCGCATTTCAATGGAGGTGAAATGTTTGAGGCCCATGTACTGAGATTTACGTGCACGTTAAAGAACACCGGTCGGTCAAAATTTCCGGAGCCCTCCCGTCCCTCATAATCACATCGTGCTTTTGGGACGTAAAACCCCAGCAATTTAAATATTTTTACCTAGCTACAAGGAATGGCGCCGTAGACGAAGTTTATTATGAAGACTACTTGACTATTCGAGGTGTTATCGGTTTCGGCAGCCATTTTGTTTATGTGTCTTTGGCTCGTAAATGATGAAGTGAGTGAAGAAAGAATGGGCCCGCCACCACAAATAGAGGACCTGCAAATACACCCCAATAGAGACGCTGTATATAGAAAGAAGAATCAAGAGTTTTCTTCTTCGGATGCACAGCTGTTGTAAGAGTGGATAGCTGTAAGAGCGGATAGCTAACGGTAACCTACTTTAGGCATCAATGGACGGCAGTTAGCCTAGAGTTAGCCTGCAGTTTGCGTATACAGTTTGTCTACAGTTAGCCAGCCAACAGTTAGCCGACAATAAACAGTTGTGGTACTATGCGAGCATATATACACGCTGTAGTCGAATTCGTTCAGAAGTTATCGGGCACAACGTCTTAATACCATGTCAAAGATACTGTCTTCGATAACTTGCACGTGCGCATTCACCTTTAATGTCATCATTACTTCCGCAACGTGAGAAAACACTTCGGCGCCGTGCCCTTCCAACCTGTACCCACGTTGGGGTTCTCGCTCCGCTCACGTTGGCGAAGTGTTCGCGCCGGAAGCCGTCTAACGGCGGTATCGCTATTGCTGCTGGCCCGCTCCCCTTTCGCTTCGCCATTGTCACATGTCGTGGGGGTCTCTCGTTTCGCGGAAGACGCTCGCTCTTGTGCGGCGACGAGGCTTGGATTGCTCGCGTTGCCGGCGCCATTGCACGCGGCAGCGTACAAGAGCTGCAGTGATCGAGTCTTGTTAGACGACGCCGTCGGCGTGGAATGCAGTCTAGGTCCTACAATCACGCCCTCCGTGTCGTGGTGAACGCCGCCAAATCGTTCGCACTGAATGCTGATTGGTTGCATTCCGTGCGTGATCGGCGATTGTTGTAGCCGCAGGTGAATAAACATTATGTGTGAAAGGCAAATAAATGCCGCTGTTCGCTTTAATGTTCACATCGTGGATCCATTTCTTTTCTACCATAATAACTCTCTCTCTCTTAGTCCTATTATGTTACATGTAAAGCATATTTGCACTGTGCCCTCGCGTGGACTAGATGACCGAATGCGCGTCAGTCTCGAAATCACGTCACTTTCCTCGCTGCCGCTCTCTGTCTTTCAATATAGAGTAATAAACAGTGTGTTGGTGAACTGCGCCGTATACGCAGCTAAATTATGTGAGGTCTACCTTTGTTAGGGTGTTAGCCAGAAATTTTTTCCGGAGGAGGGGATGGGGGGGGGGAGCCACTCTCCTCACTCCGGGCTACGGCAATGTACCGTGTCTATCATAATTGATTGTAATTCACGTGCAGACGTACGATCTCCGAATACGATATCCCTGTTCCATCCCACTCTTTTCCGTTTATTTTGTTTGTTTGTTTGTTTGTTTGTTTGTTTGTTTGTTTGTTGAGAGGAAGTGCGAGAGGCGACAGTGTCCAAGTTGTCCTTCAAGTACGGTGCACACTACGCGTTTAAATTTTGCCCTGGGAAGCTGACATTAAAGGAGTCCTGACACAAAAATTTTCGCCCCGCGTTTTTTTTTTTTTTTTTTTTGCTGTAATGTGTTGCTGGGGGCCTGTTAGTCATAACACGGCAAATCGTTTGCTGCAGCGCGCGACCGATAATTAATTACAAGCTCTTCATTACCGACACAGCCTCAGTTTCGGTTTAACAGAGCTCCAAAAACAAGCCGCCGGGTGCAACTATCACCACCTAGCGAGTGAAACGCTCGGTCACACGAACACACAAAACAGTGACGCATTTCCGCGCGGTCTGTCGTCGTCGGGCTCATCGTCGTCTGATGGCGACGATTTTCTTGCGGCGGGGATGGAAGGAATTTTCGACGTGGCGAATCACTTCAGGTTTGACCCGCTGGCGAGGAGCGATTCGTCGGTATGTCGTCGGGAAGCGTGTCAAAACAGAAATGGCGGCTACGACGTCATCATAACTTGTACCGGCTGCAACGGTTACGTAGGGGAAGTAGGGGGGTCACCTCGGGTCACCTCCGAGAGCGTCAATGCACCAAGTGCGGCCTATAATGCTGGATCGCGCTCGCGAACTTCAAAATTCGTATAAAATACCTTCCAAGCTTTATTCGCTGTCGATATTTTGCAGATGGTACACGCACCTACACGGGAATTGATACAGCAGGCTATCTCGGCCGCGAAATTTTGTGTCAGTACCCCTTTAAACCTGAAAAGAAAAGAAATACGGCCCATATTTCAGTTTTTTTTTGTTTAAGGCGCTCCACCGCTGGTTTGGCCGCCGAGGCCTTGTGACGTCATCAGTTGCGGTAACCGACGGACGCACGTTACTCCCGCCCACCCGTCTTTAATTTCTCCTCTCGACTCCACCCTTTCCCTCTTGTTACCACCCTCACCCCCCTTTTTCCTCCTTTTCATGTACCGACCGTATCCTATACCTTTCCATGGACACCACAATCAAAGCTCTGCTTTATAAGTGACGTCCGCATTAACACAGTCCAAGAAAACCACCGGCCACGGAATCAATACCCGTACGACTCCACAAAGGAAGCTTCGATTCAAAACCATTGTAGTTGTCGGAAGAAGTTCGGTGGCAGATGTTCCGAAGTAAGGATTGAGAACACATTTTCTTCCTCGGCGAACTCGGCTTGGCTGCTATAAGGATAAGCGGCCGCGGAACAATTTTTTTCGCGTCGCAGGCTCAATGCATCCTGTACTAGGGCTTACAGGGTCTAGAACAGGGCAGTTTGTCGAGATTTCTCGGGGGAACTCGCTGCGGCACTCTCTATAAAAACTTTTCCTGTCTGGTCTCCCCCCCCCCTCTCGCTTTCATTAGGGATTCGTAACCGAGACACAGCTGTGTCTCAGCGTGCGCATCATCCTTTTCTCCTGCTCCTCGCCTCGCGCGATGCCAACGAGTACAACGAAAACTAGAGGACTTCATGTGCAAATGCGTCAGTTACGAGGGTGGAAGGGTGCACCTGACTCCCGCGTTCTTAACTTGTCGTCGATGGTGAGGAGGGTAGGTGTCTGACCCCCCCCCCCCCTCCTCGGGCCGCGTACCTTAAGAGCCCCAATTAACGTTAGCGGCTGCGTTTTGTTCTAGGTATGTGGTGTGCCACTGGAATGAACATTCCGTAATCCAACTTCCAAACTTTGATCACAGCAATGACAGATCTATTTTGTAAAATTTTTGAACACGGCGTGTCGCTGGAATCAACGTATTAAATAGTGGGAAAAGTAAGGACATGCTGCCGGCAGAGAATTGGGCTGTGAATTTGGTTTTCTCTATAGTAAGATTGATTTAAGCGTAGCAGACGAGGCATTATCATACGCCGACCTAAAAAAATAACTTTTATCTCCTCACGTTTCCATGTTCCCTTTAACTCCTGCCTTATTAATATCTATCTTGTGTACCTCTCTCAGTGCACAGATAGACATGTAGTTCAGTTTGAAACTGCCCCTCGTTCCCGCGGCAAATGCGAAACCTACGCTTGCATGGTGGGCGCAGCCATTTGCCGGTTCGTGCCACTTGCTACACCGCATCGCTGGGATCGGCC